>NC_139718.1:6110163-6137474 GCF_964188405.1 Protomyctophum parallelum | reverse complement strand
GGGGGTCCCTGCCTGGAACAACATATTTTCAGATGGGCGGGGGCGGAGGCATATTGCATATAATATTTGACATGAAATATTGAGCACCACTGATACAGAAACATATGTTTATTTTCAGAAAACGGCAATGTACTATGAACAGTAGAGAGAGAGAGAGAACGCAGGGCTCTCTCTCTCTCTCTCTCACTGTAATTGCCCGGGAGGAGAATCCCATCACCTAATTATAGTCGTTCCGCGTACATACGTTATCTTCCGTGGCCTCAGCTGCCCCAGTTAGCGAGCGGAATGAACCTGCCCCATGGACCACTCTCAGCTCCCCTACAGCTATGCGAACACAGCACCGCGGAGGAGCCAAGGATCTAATCTGAAATGTAAAACTCATGTAGGACCCGGGGCTGATCCGCAGCTGACAACGAGAGGAGGCTCGACTTTGAGAACACTCTCCTCCAACTGCATGGGGTTATTGTTCCAACAGCCCTAAAGCCTTTTATTATTTCTCTCTACTTTCTTTCCCCTTTAACCTATTTTGTTTTAGCATTATGTTATGCTTTAGCTATTGAGAAATAGCAGATCTACAAGCTCATAGCGCGCCACCGAGTGGCGCGCTACGAGCTTGTAGGTCTGCTATTTTTTGAAAAATCGAAGAACGGCTGACATAGAAACATAGCTTTTTCAGAAAACTGTGAGGATGTAGAAGACATTTTTTATTTTTTAGAATCTGATCTCAGGTCAGAATGGATTAACATTAAACATAGCAGGTGAGATGACCCTCCTTGTATCTGGCTATCATGTTGTGAGAGACCGCTGTGGATGTTTGACTATACTTAGACGAATACACCCCGAGGTAAAAAACTAAATACTTACCAAACTTCCCATGTTAAAGGACAACTTTAGTTTTTTTCAACCAATGTTCATGTTTTAGGTTGTTATTAGAGAAACTAAAAGATGAGTGTTCTTTTTTTTTTCCATTTGCTGCTTTCTTTCGTTTTAGGGATTTTAGCTGTTTTTGACAGGGGGGGCGGGGGCATTCGAGCATGGGGCTAAATATGTATTTTTTACAACATTTTATAGCGATTTATTTTTTTAATTATTTACTATAGTCCTAATAAACCCCTGGAAATTTCATCTGGCCACAAAACATCACGAGATCTACTGAATGTGTCAAACTGACATTGAGCCAATATGACACAGTGTGGCTTCCCCCCAGTAGGCTACCTTCACATTCAGTAGAGATGTGATGTGGCCAGATGTAATTTCCTGGGGTTTATTAGGGCTATAGTAAATAATAAAAAAATAAATCTACATAATATTTTGTAAAAAAATACATATTTAGCCCCATGCTCGAATGCCCCCGCCCCCTGTCAAAAAGAGCTAAAATCCCTAAAACGAAAGAAAGCAGCAAATGGAAAAAAAATAACACTCATCTTTTAGTTTCTCTAATAACAATCTAAGTCGTGTATATATATATATATATATATATATATATATATATATCCTATATAAAGGGATTTCCGAACTTATACTGCACTGCCGAGACAGAATCCTGGCCTCTTCTCACCCAAGGAGATGTTGCACTTATAAGAGCAGTATTAAAACACAATCCATGCCAGTACATTACAATGGAAACGCAGACCAGGTGCTTTGGCATTGGGGTCAGATCCATAGATGTTTAACCCATTCTGTACGGGAACCCATTTTGGTGTTAGCATCATGTTATGCTTTATCTATTGAAAAATAGCAGATCTACAAGCTCCTTGTAGACCTTGTAGGTCTGCTATTTTTGAAAAATCAAAGAACGACTGACATAGAAACATAGCTTTTTCAGAAAACTGTCATTTTCAAACAGACATTTTTGGAATCAGATCTCAGGTCAGAATGGGTTAAAAAAAGGTCGCACCCGTGTGAACTGAGTGGTGCACACACACAACAGCGCCACCTAATGGTACTCATAGTCATATACTGGTGCTCATGGCCACATACGTAGGTGAACACGGACATTGCTGTTCCTTGGAGTGGTTGCACCACTCAAAAAATTAGATGCCTCATTGGCCACTGCATTTGTTCGGAGCGATGCATGTCGACGGGAGGGCGGAAGAATGGACTACGTCACGCCGCCACTCAAGTGATTCCTGGCCAATCACCATGCAGACTAAAATTAAAATGTAATGTATAATGTATTAACCCATTCTGACCTGAGATCAGATTCATATATGAGGTTTCCACTGGACACACACTGGTCTGATGAATCCATTCTGACCTGAGATCACATTAAAAAAATGTCAGTCGTTCTTCGATTTAAAAGAAAATAGCAGACCTACAAGCTCGTATCGCGCCACTCGGTGGCGCGATATGAGCTTGTAGATCTGCTATTTTTCAATAGCTAAAGCACGACACGATGCTAACACCAAAATGGATTCCCGTTCAGAATGGGTTAAAAGAGGCAGATTGCAGCTTTTGCGATGCAAAAAGGTAAAGTATAGTGCCCAGTGTATAATATGCTTACGATGGTAATAGATGGTAATCGTACGATGGTAATAGAAAGATGTACAGTGATCATAATGCGCCGTGAGCTTAATGTACATCTGCTATTTTTGGCGCACGGCACCATCGTGCAACAGAGCATACATGGGGATAACGTGTTACGTTTGCACGTATACAACAAGCTATACTGTTCTTATAATAGCACTCAATGTTGCATGTTGTTCCTGACATTTCACTCGATACAGTATGTGCAAACATCTCTCTCTCTCTCTCTCTGAACCCATAGAACCATGACAGCTAAAATGATTTCATTAATCTGAACAGCTTGGACAAGACAAGAAGCATGTGAGACCATAAAAAGGCTCATAGGCTTTTGTTTCTGCTTTTTTTCACGTCAAAAGCTTATTTGCAAGGTAAGATGTATGCTAATTAACTGTGCCCTTGGGGGTTATATCTGGCGGTGGATATTCCCTGTGTTTTTGAACAGTGTGTCATGTCGCTACATTTATTTGCATGTATACCGCATGGTTTAGCCGTCATTTAACTGCCGTGTATATATAAGTCTATACGGTATAAATGTACTGGGATGCTGAATGTCACTGTGGCTGTAGGGATCATGCAGGGGGGATTGTTTTTGAATAATAAAAAAAGTGCTCAATCATGTGGAGCGTTGTGAAATAACATATACAGCAGGGGTACTCAACTGGCGGACCACCTCTCTGCGGACCGTAGGCAAGCAAAAAAAACATCTCTCCTAAGCTCAGGCCAGGCCAGCCACAGTCAATTTCAATTCAATTCAGGCAGTGTTGCTGCAGCACAACTACATTGTGTGTCTTATGTTAATGGAGGGAAGAAGTTAATAATATAAATAACATCAGATGGTACATTTCACATGTGAAATTGCTGCAAAGGCCCCCAAAATGTCCCCCAAGGGCCCCCAAAATTCTGGCGCGCGCTGTGCGCGCGTGCAGTGTGATTTGGATTTGGAGTTCCACTCCGGGCCTGCACTCAGCACCCCATTATTGGTTGGGTGGAAGGGGATCTGATTTGTATAAGCTTGGCTTGACCATACTAAACGGGCATAGAGCCCCGCTCTCCGATGGACACCGCGCATGGGACCGGACCTCGGTCTTATTCAAAAAAATATTTGTGGACCTTCATCATTTCTAGTTGAGGACCCCTGATATACAGCTTAACGCTCAAAGCAAGGTAACATTAGAACATAATGCTTGAAAGTAATCAGGCGCGACTTTCAATGCCTTGGTGGCAGTGGGTATATATTAGGGTGGCCATGTGGAAGTGTCCTTGAGCAAGACACTTCCTATATGGACAATTGCTATAATAATATCAATAACAATAATATTACAAAAAAATATATATTTTTTAAAAATCTGGGAACATTTGCTTTCATTGAGATACCTTATAGGCGAACTTATAGGAACTTAAAGCCTGCTATGTTAGTTCCATTGATCGAAGCCGGATTGATTGATTGATTGATCCGTCGATTGATCATTAAAATAAACACGTTCTGAAAATGAACATGGCTGATCAGTTTAACACGGCAGCATAATTAACAAATTAATTAAATTGGGCGGGAACCCGTTTTGGTGTTAGCATTACATTATGCTTTAGCTATTGAAATACAGCAGATCTACAAGCTCATAGCGCGCCACCGAGTGGCGCGCTATGAGCTTGTAGGTCTGCTATTTTTGAAAAATCGAATAACGACTGACATTTTTAGAATCTGATCTCCGGTCAGAATGGGTTCATCAGACCAGTGTGTGTCCAGTGGAAAGCTCGTATGAATCTGATCTCAGGTCAGAATGGGTTAACAGCAGCTGTTGTTCAAAACAACTCACTGTCCCCAGCAGCACCGTCTCAGAGAGAGCGAGACATTCCACAATGCCCTATAGAAGCAGAACGGGTCGAACTGATGATAACTGAGGCTATACCAACCGGGCCCAACGTATTGCTCTGGCCCATCAATGCCAAGACGTCAAACGGACTGGGTCGAGGATGAAACAAGCCAGGGTGTCTCAGTCACAAAGGGCACGGGGAGGGGCCGATCAAAGCCAGGTCCATTCATCAGCGCTATATACGGCGACAACAACAGGCCCCCACGATGATGAGGGCCTCATCGACATGAGGAGTGAGCACAGATGCAAGGCTAAGGGGACTGCTCCAAATAACAGTGGCCAATAAACTCGCGGCGCCGCACATTCTCTGGCCGGTGGACCGGACCGCTTCATCGGATTGGATCTGGTCAAACAATGAGGAGCCACGGTGGACCTTCTGTGGGCCAGCCTCCATTATGATCCTGGAGGACAATAGCCCTTCTTCATTGCCATAGCATTGGAGCGCGGTGGATAACCCATTCTGACCTGAGATCAGATTCTAAAAAAGGTCTTCTATACATCCTGACAGTTTTCTGAAAAAGCTTATGTTTCTATGTCAGTCGTTCTTCGATTAAAAAAAAAATAGCAGACCTACAAGCTCGTAGCACGCCACTCGGTGGCGCGCTACGAGCTTGTAGATCTGTTATTTTTCAATAGCTAAAGCATAACGTAATGCTTAACACCAAAACGGGTTCCCGCCCCAAAATGGGATAACATCAGCATTCCAACTCGCGTGCAGAAGTGACCACCCATGGCGGCAGCCTGACAGGACCTTTAATTAATTAATTGCATTTTTATAGCGCTTTTCCAAGTGCTCAAAGCGCTTTACAACGGTTAATTCAGTCATACGTTGGGGAGGTGAAGCGGCGAACGGTCGACGCCTGCAGCGTCCTCACTTCCCCGCATTCGCACACCAACGGTGGCGAGCTCACACCGACCAACACATTGGAGGCAATGCAGTGTCTTGCCCAAGGACACTTCGACGATGTGGAACGGAGGATTCATTTCCGTAGAGTGACAATAGACGCAGCCAACAGCTGTGCACTTACATCATCACGTTCGTCCTTCCAAAACATCCTTGTTAAATTCCAACTGAAGTCAACTCTGTTGTGCAACATCCGTTGCACTAATTAAGTTCACTACTGAGGGTCACGTAACAATACAAGACATTCTCAAGACAAGGTTTTGACTGAAGTAAACTCCAATGCAGCGAAACGAGAACAGCATCTATACCAGGAACGTGACATATACACAACAAAAGGGGACAGCATCCATCTTAAGATGCTATATGCTCTTCATCGTTATGCTTTAAAGCGCAAATAACATGCATTTTAAAACTGATTTTAATATTTAATATCATATTGTCCATGTCCATCAAAGTTATTTCTAATGGTTTGAGCCTCAATCACCACTCTGATATAACCAGGCCTTGTCATTTCTTTCTGGACTTTGAAAGCAGTTTTAGCTGCAATACCACAATGTCCTGAGGTGGTGGGGGTGCTGATATGCAGATTATTTAATATTTGAGTCATTATAATACTGCTTGTTTCCATTCAATGCCAGCTTGGAAAATCAACAATGGTGGACATTGAAAACAAAGTGGAAATGCAAATTTGAAACTGAAGACTAAGGAAGAGGATGAATTATACAAAGTAGGGTGACATTGATGACATCACGATGAGACCAAAATCAGTTGAGCTGTTCCTGAGAGCAATTTCCATTAAAGCACCTGATATGATATGAAAGCCTGATTGTTCAAAATTGGTTATTTGTGGGGATAGAAAACACATATGGGAGCCCCAAAAACACAATCTTTTTTGAAAAAGTTGAATTTTATGTTAAAATGGTAAATGGTGCATTTATATAGCGCCTTTATCCAAGGCGCTTTACAGAGATTGTGCATTACATTCACCCATTCATACACCGATGGCAGCGGAAACCATGCAAGGCACCAACTAGCACATCGGGAGCAATTAGGGGTTCAGAGTCTTGCTCAAGGACACTTCGACAGTAACTCTGGGGGAGCCCGGGTTCGAACTGGCAACCTTACGGTTACCATCCAGGCACTCTACCCCTGAGCCACCGCCGCCCCCTGAGCCATGTTATAGCTCCTTTAAGGTTCATGTCATTAATTTCCACACCGGGTTTAACCCATTTAGGCCTGAAAAAAATGTCTTCTAAATCCTGACAGTTTTCTGATTCCTATATGTTTCTAGGCCTATATCACTCAATATTTCATGTCAACGACCCCAACAATGATCTGTAATTGGCCTCCGAGACCCCCCCCCCCCCCCCCCCATCTGAAAATATGTTGTTCCAAGCACCCTCCGGAAGCAAAGATTTGAGTTAAAAACATTCGTTCTGAAAAAAAAAAAAAATCCAAATTTGAGGCACATTTTCACGATTTTTCAAAAAATAGCAGACCTGCAAGCTCGTAGCGCGCCACCGATCTAGATATAATAGATCTGCTATTTTTCAATAGCTAAAGCATAACATAAGGCTAACACCAAAAGGCGTTCCCGCGCATAATGGGTTAATTAAAGCACACGTCTGTGTTCGTGTCAGGGAAACGAACAGCCAGCTGGGTTCCCCAGGGGGACCGTTGGAAGGAAGACATGCAACCCTGGCATACTGTATCTGTCAGGGCAGCAACCCAAAGAGCTGACGCCGCAGTATTGTTCCCCCAATCGAGTGTTTTGCATGTTTTAACATTAACCCATTCTGGACGGGGAAAACCCCTCTTGGTGTTTCAAGCATTCTGTTCTACTTTAGCTATTGAAAGCTATCTGTGGCGCGCTATGAGCTTGTAGGTCTGCTATTTTTGAAAAGTCGTGAAAATGTGTCGCAAATCATTGAATATATATTTCAGAGCGAACATTTTTAACGAAAATATTGGCTTCTGGGGGGGGGGGGTCCCTGGAACTACATATTTTGAGATGGGGGTCCGTTGGGGCCCAATAGAGATCATCCTGGGGGTCCTTGACATGAAAAAGGTTGAGCAACCACTGACATAGAAACATGGGTTTTGTCTGAAAAATGTTAGGATTTTTAGAAGCCTTTTTATTTTTTATCGACCTCAGTACAGAATGGGTTAACACATTCTGACCGGGCACCCATTTTGGTGTTGGCATCATGTTATGCTTTAGCTATTGAAAAATAGCAGATCTACAAGCTCATACGAGCTTGTAGGTCTGCTATTTTTTGAAAAATCGAAGAACGACTGACATTTTTAGAATCTGATCTCAGGTCAGAATAGGTTCATCAGACCAGTGTGTGTCCAGTCGGAAACCTCGTATGAATCTGATCTCAGGTCAGAATGGGTTAATGAGATGGGGGTGTATGGGATACGTGGCGGCCCCTCTAATGTGTCACTATGAGCCAAAAAAGCCTCTGGCTCCCCGATTTCATTCCGCGGCGAGTTCTGCCGTAGCGACTTTGAGATGCAAAAGAAAAAGAATGGTTTTCGGAGAACAATTGATAGCGCTGCAATGCACAAAGGAGGGTGAATAACCCATTTTGTGCGAGAACCCATTTTGGTGTTAGCATCATGTCGTGCTTTAGCTATTGAAAAATAGCAGATCTACAAGCTCGTAGCGCGCCACCGAGTGGCGCGCTACGAGCTTGTAGGTCTGCTATTTTTTTTTAAACTGTCAGGATTTAAAAAAAAAATTAGAATCTGATCTCAGGTCAAAATGCGTTAAATAACCACCCATTCTTCTGTGCGTTAGAATCTGATCTCAGGTCAGAATGGAATAAAGGCTGTTCATTCCTGTGCCTGCATCGAGTGAAGAAAGGGAGCAGGTGTTCCTTTACTGAGATAACTATTTCACTAAATTAGTATTTTGTCGTAAAATATCTGTAATACATTAAAGGCGCGGAAATATTCAACCTTTTCTATCCCAGTGAGAGTTGTTGGCGAGCGCTTTGCTATAATCAGTCAGCACTCCCCAGCATGGCCGGGGGCCTGCCCATAAAATCTATAGCACCATCACCCAAAGCACCATGAATACTTTATTGCCCCCAATAAAGCACGTATTTATTGTAGCGGCGCAAGTGCAAGAACCCGAACGAAGCCTGGCCGCCGTCCTAGCCACTGAACTCTCATAATTGTGTGTGCCCGCTAATTTGTGCCTCATTAACCCATTCTGAACGGGCGGGCACCCATTTTGGTGTTGGCATCATGTTATGCTTTAGCTATTGAAAAATAGCAGATCTACAAGCTCATAGCGCGCCACCGAGTGGCGCGATATGAGCTTGTAGGTCTGCTATTTTTTTGAAAAATCGAAGAACGACTGACATTTTTTTTTAGAATCTGATCTCAGGTCAGAATGGGCTGATCAGACCAGTGTGTGTCCAGCGGAAACCTCGTATGAATCTGATCTCGGGTCAGAATGGGTTAACCCATTTAGACCGTGGCTAATCCAGCCCACTGGGTTGCTATAGGGACGTGTAGTGCATTTTAATTGATATCAAATCTAGGGAGCTCTCCGTGGTGATGGATATACTAAGCTCTTCATTTCTGACTTCTCACCTGGCCTCTCGTTCAAAAATATGATCGAGCGGCGACGATCCCGGGGATCAGGAGGGGCGTCTGATTTTACACCTGAATGTCAACGCACAGTGGCGTACACAGATAGACAGTAGGGGGTGCTAGAGCACCCCCTGCCCTTTTTGGCAATGTGCTCTTCTTTATTTTTTTTAATTTGTGGTGTGTGGACCATGCGGTGACATTGATCAAATCTTGATAAAAAACGCTTCTACTATATTATTTAGGCCCCCACAATCTAAAGCTATATTTCTATGTCAGTGGTTCTTCGATTAAAGAAAAATAGCAGACCTACAAGCTCGTGGCGCGCTATGAGCTTGTAGATCTGCTATTTTTCAATAGCTTAAGCACCAAAATGCGCTGCACAAGGTGCCCTTTTTTTCACTTGAGCACCTGCCCCTCTAAATGTCTGTGCACGCCACTGTCAACGCAATTAGACCTTCGGCAGGCCTGAGTGACTCCAGTCCAGAAGCGTTGTGTCTCTTCCAATTAATTTGCACAAGTGCACTGTAAAGAGTGGTTTGTGAGCCACGAGCATATAATGCCTTGCATCTTTGCGCCGTGTTTCACGTGGGCCCGTCGCATTTATTACATAATCTCCTATAATCGCGACTATTTGAGATAATTGCTTCCATGTTGAAAAAAAAAAAACATGTTCATACACACTCATTTTCAACACACTTTTATTTATTTTTTCAATTTTCTTTTCAAGGTTTCATTCTTTGTATCTTTAAGTCATTTGTCATCATCTGCCCTGTGCAATTTGTGACCATGAAGCCTGAAAAGAAAACACAACAAAAATATAAAAGTTGTATTCCAATGTCGTGTCCCAATGTTCGATGCCAAAAACACAACTAAATTGCAATGATTTGTGTGACAACCAATGGTCAACGTACGATACGGTACATTCATAATCCTGATAGTCCTATAGTTTCATGTGTCTTGTTCTGCTGTGTTACTGTACATGGACCAGGGCTCCCCAATGTGTTCCATGCTTAGCCCATTCTGACCTGAGATCAGATTCATACGAGGTTTCCACTGGACACACACTGGTCTGATTAACCCATTCTGACCTGAGATCAGATTCTAGAAATGTCAGTCGCTCTTCGATTTTTCAAAAATAGCAGACCTACAAGCTCGTATCGCGCCACTCGGTGGCGTGCTATGAGCTTGTAGATCTGCTATTTTTCAATAGCTAAAGCATAACATGATGCTGACACCAAAATGGGTGCCCGTTCAGAATGGGTTAAAGTATATATGAATAGAGATGGCATCCGAGTTCTCCTCCCATCCACTTGCATTAAGTCCCTCAAAAGCGCATGAGGCGATTTCACTCCTCCTTCCGGGTATAGGAACAGAGTGCATTCTGGGATGGATTGCAATAGTGAGTGGGCCCCAAAACACATGAACGCGCTGCCGTTGAACGCGCACGGACGCGCACGAACGTGCGTCCGTCGTGAACGTGCACAATGATAGTCAACGGACCAGCGAGTTCATGTGTTTTGGGGCCCACGCTGCAATACCAAATCCGGCCACTATGTCCATTTCGCCCTCAGGGTTTCCTCTGGGTGCCGTCTCTATTCATATATACTCTAAGGGTTTAGTCGGGAACCCCTTTTGGTGTTAGCATTATGTTATGCTTTAGCTATTGAAAAATAGCAGATCTACAAGCTCATAGCGCGCCACCGAGTGGCGCGCTACGAGCTTGTAGGTCTGCTATTTTATGAAAAATCGAAGAACGACTGACATAGAAACATAGCTTTTTTCAGAAAACTGTCAAGAGATGTAGAAGACATTTTTATAGAATCTGATCTCAGGTTAAAATGGGTTTAATCAACGACTTTCCTCTGGGTGCCGTCTCTATTCTAAGGTTCCATGCCAAGGACCAGCGTTGCCAGAATTTGTGGGAGAATGCACGCAACTACGGACGGACGGACGCACGCACGCACGCACGCACGCACGCACGCACGCAGTGACAAATCCTCTGACATGGATGGTTAAGGTCATAGCGTACGAGAGATCGGTCCTTGCGGTTTCCAGAGCCGTAGTATAGCCTATATATATACATGACAAGTGGACAAAGCGAATGCGCTCACTTTCCTCACCGCCTCCGCTTTGCATCCGTGAAACATTGTGTCCCCTCTGAAGTCAAATGGATTATTTCGACAAGCCGATTAAATATGAGCCTCCGAAAGCATTCAGCGGGGTAGTTAACGCATTCTGACCTGAGATCAGATTCATACGAGGTTTCCACTGGACACACGCTGGTCTGATGAACCCATTCTGACCTGAGATCAGATTCTAGAAATGTCAGTCGCTCTTCGATTTTTCAAAAATAGCAGACCTACAAGCTCGTATCGCGCCACTCGGTGGCGCGAAATGAGCTTGTAGATCTGCTATTTTTCAATAGCTAAAGCATAACATGATGCTGACACCAAAATGGGTGCCCGTTCAGAATGGGTTAAGCAGAGCATTAAAACACAAAGGGCCGGCCGTTAATGATGTTGGAAATTAATGAATGAGAGAGAGAGAGAGAGAGAGAGAGAGAGAGACAGAGAGATGAGGCCTGTATTATGTGAGATGTCACAGAACGCCATCCATTCTTGGCATGCATTTTCCCCAGGAAAAATGCATGCCAAGAATGCAAAACAAAAACAAGGAAACTAATAAAACCCATTCATCTGCGTGGCACATGTTATGACCGGGTGTAATATGGGGGACACTGACTGGGATCTTTTTTTTAGATTGTCCTGTCACTTTCACCTATTAACCTATAGTTATGCACAAGCCTGACCAAATGACGGTGAATAGAATGTTGGCGATGATAACATCTAAAGCCTATCACTATTGCTTGTGCCTAAATGTGTTCTTCTTTAACCCATTCTGACCTGAGATCAGATTCATACGAGGTTTCCACTGGACACACACTGGTCTAATTAACCCATTCTGACCTGAGATCAGATTCTAAAAATATCAGTTGTTCTTCGATTTTTTTTAAATAGCAGACCTACAAGCTCATAGCGCGCCACTCGGTGGCGCGCTATGAGCTTGTAGATCTGCTATTTTTCAATAGCTAAAGCATAACATGATGCCAACACCAAAATGGGTGCCCTTTCAGAATGGGTTGATTGGCATTACAAAACATACATTGACCACTTACAACCCTATATACATTTCGGCCATTTGAAAATAGCTGATCTGCAAGCTCACAATGCATCGCATCATCAGCACATTGTGAGCTTGTAGATCTATTATCAAGAGATTTTTTTTTTATACATTTGAAAACTTGTGAAATGTGTGTTCTGTATTCTGCACAATGGTAAATGGTGCATTTATATAGCGCCATTATCCAAGGCGCTTTACAGAGATTGTGCATTACATTCACCCATTCATACACCGATGGCAGCGGAAACCATGCAAGGCACCAACTAGCTGCACATCGGGAGCAATTAGGGGTTCAGTGTCTTGCTCAAGGACACTTCGACAGTAACTCTGGGGGAGCCCGGGTTTGAACTGGCAACCTTACGGTTACCATCCAGGCACTCTACCCCTGAGCCACCACCGCCCCCTGTATACTAATCATCATTTTTTTCCAAATGACCAGCAAATCACAATACAAGCTACGATACAACAATGCCCAGCCCTGATTGATCGATTGATTTGATTGATTGCATCATTTGTGTTATAATATAGCCTTTGCTTCCACCATCCAACCATTAATTTGATTAATGAACACTTTTTGTTCATGCATTGCCATCCAGGCTGCGTGCGTAGCCTGTTCATGCATTCATTATTCAGTAGCTAAAATGCACTGAAAATAAAGTTCAGTGTTCTTTGAAATGCATGGAATTCTTTGAACTTTCATTAGAGACATGAGCTTGATTTTACCTGTGTGTGTGTGTGTGTGTGTGTGTGTGTGTGTGTGTGTGTGTGTGTCCCATAGTGTACAACGTGACTGTTTCACAGAAAATGTGAGATGACACAAGCTTGGCTCCAGGAAAAGTGTTCTTTAGTGAGCAGAAATGTCGTGGGTCCAGTCGGTCAGCTCATTTGGGCAAAAAATAGTAGGGATGGGTCCGATTAATCGATTAATCGATTAATCGATTATCGTTGATAGGACCCGAAATCGATTATGAAAATTAATAATCGATAATCGTTTTTTTTTTCGTTTTTTTTCTTTTTTCGTTTTTTTTAAATGAAAATCTGTTGGAAAGGCAATATTGTCATCCAAACAGGACAGGGCTATAGGCCTACCAAAGTGTGCCTGGGATGTGTCTGTGTAGCTGCATGACTGAGAGGAGTGTGAGTGGAGATTGATTCCAATCAAGATACAGGTTTGGAGGATTTAGCAGGTGTTGGGAATTTACCTAATCAGGCCTAGGCTGGGGTTGCTATGGTGATCAATTGGATCAACAGTGGTCCAGGGACCACCAGTGGTCCTCATTTAAAAGATGGAGTTAGTAACCAAATGGACTCTCAAGAGTTACAATTATTATTAATCAACTACATCAGGGGTTCCCAAACTTTTTTGACTTAGGTACCCCTTGGGGGGAAGATTTTTTTTTATTTGTAGGGTTCATAAAAAAAAAAATAATAATAATATTGAATTATACAAATCGATTTTCATTTTGAACACATTTACACATCCCTAAAAATGAGAAGACAAAATTGGAAGTAACTGGAACACAAGCTGATGAAGGAAGTTGCGTTCAACGCATGGTTCAGGAGTAGAGACCACCCTCTCTGCTTATCTCGATCACTCCCATTCTCTAGATCACCTCATCAACCTGCGTTCCTATAGTTTCAAAGCCAATCAAGGTTGAAACCGACTACCGCAGAGCAGTAGAGGAGCTGGTGAGATGGTGTGAGAGTTACAACTTGATTCTAAACATCTCTAAAACCAAAGAGATGTTCATAGATTTTAGGAAAAATAAATCGTGTCCCCCTCCCCCCCTCTTCATCAATGGGGAAGAGGTAGAAAGAGTTTCCTCCTTCCGGTTCCTAGGGACCACCATCCATGAATCCTTATCATGGGATCTTAACACCAGTCTCATAATAAGCAAATCACACCAGCGTCTCTATTTCCTGCGGCAGTTTAAAGTCAGCCAAGCAGCCATGACTCACTTCTACAGGGCCACTATTGAAAGTGTTCTTACCTTCTCCATGCTTGTCTGGTTTGGTCACACAACCGCTCAAGACAAATTAAAGCTGGAAAGAGTAGTACGTTGCGCATCAAAAAACATAGGATGCAGCCTCCCTACACTTTCCTCACTCTATTCCACCAGAATAATTAGGAAGGCAAATAAAATCATTGCAGACAACTCCCATCCTGCACACCACCTCTTCAATCTCCTCCCATCAGGCAGGAGATATAGAAGTATCCAGAGCTCAACATGTCGCTTCAGGGATAGCACTTACCCCGTAGCCATTAGACATCTGAACTCATAGTATATACATATAGCACTTTAAAAAAAAAACTGGATGTAATTTCCTATGCAGCTGTTTTTTGTTTTTGTATTGTACTGTCCTTCTTGTTTGTGTATCTATGGTTGTCTGTATATGTTGAGTATGAACCAAGACAAATTCCTATCAACTTGTTGACATGGCAAATACATTATTGAATCTTGAATCAAGCAGCAAACACAACTGTATAAATACACCTGAGATTTCATCGTCACTACTTAAGCTTCTTCTTCAAAGGGAGGGCAAAACTTTCCCGAGATTCCCTGCGAAGCCCCGTGGAAGCATGAGCGTTGCGTCACAGAGCGCATGTTGGGGACTGCAAGTCCTGGGAAAGATGCGCTGTGATTGGCCAGTAATCACTTGAGGAGTGGCAACGTGACGTAACGTGCCTTATTCCACACTTCTGGCGTATACTTCCTCCCCCGGTGTAAATTCTGCCGCCCTTCCTTCAACGCACATGGCTCCAACTCCAACGAACTGCCGCGGCCAATTGAGGCATTATTTTTATATCCATGGTCACCACATTCTCTCTCTCTCTCTCCGTTTCCTGTCTCACTGTGTACCTATCAATAAAGGCAAAAAAAAGGCCCAAACTATATCTTAACCCATTCTGAACGGGCACCCATTTTGGTGTTATAGCATCATGTTATGCTTTAGCTATTGAAAAATAGCAGATCTACAAGCTCACGAGCTTGTAGGTCTGCTATTTTTGAAAAATCGAAGAACGACTGACATTTTTAGAATCTGATCTCAGGTCAGAATGGGTTAATCAGACCAGTGTGTGTCCAGTGGAAACCTCGTATGAATCTGATCTCAGGTCAGAATGGGTTAAAAAAAGAAAATATATTCTCTCCCCTGGGCAGACACCACCTGCTCCCCTGGGTAGACGCCACCTGCTCCCCTGGGTAGACGCCACCTGCTCCCCTGAGCAGACACCACCTTCTCCCCTGAGCAGACACCACCACCTTCTCCCCTGAGCAGACAGACACCACCTTCTCCCCTGAGCAGACACCACCTGCTCCCCTGGACAGACTCCACCACCTGCTCCCCTGGGCAGACACCACCTGCTCCCCTGGGCAGACACCACCTTCTCCCCTGAGCAGACACCACCTGCTCCCCTGAGCAGACACCACCTGCTCCCCTGGACAGACACCACCTGCTCCCCTGAGCAGACACCACCTGCTCCCCTGGACAGACACCACCTGCTCCCCTGAGCAGACACTACCTGCTCCCATGGACAGACACCACCACCTTCTCCCCTGAGCAGACACCACCACCTTCTCCCCTGAGCAGACAGACACCACCTGCTCCCCTGAGCAGACACCACCTGCTCCCCTGGGCAGACACCACCTTCTCCCCTGAGCAGACACCACCACCTGCTCCCCTGAGCAGACACCACCTGCTCCCCTGAGCAGACACCACCTTCTCCCCTGAGCAGACACCACCACCTGCTCCCCTGAGCAGACACCACCTGCTCCCCTGAGCAGACACCACCACCTGCTCCCCTGGGCAGACACCACCTGGCTCCCCTGAGCAGACACCACCTGCTCCCCTGGACAGACACCACCTGCTCCCCTGAGCAGACACTACCTGCTCCCCTGGACAGACTCCACCACCTGCTCCCCTGGGCAGACACCACCTGCTCCCCTGGGCAGACACCACCTTCTCCCCTGAGCAGACACCACCTGCTCCCCTGAGCAGACACCACCTGCTCCCCTGGACAGACACCACCTGCTCCCCTGGGTAGACGCCACCTGCTCCCCTGGGTAGACGCCACCTGCTCCCCTGAGCAGACACCACCTTCTCCCCTGAGCAGACACCACCACCTTCTCCCCTGAGCAGACAGACACCACCTTCTCCCCTGAGCAGACACCACCTGCTCCCCTGGACAGACTCCACCACCTGCTCCCCTGGGCAGACACCACCTGCTCCCCTGGGCAGACACCACCTTCTCCCCTGAGCAGACACCACCTGCTCCCCTGAGCAGACACCACCTGCTCCCCTGGACAGACACCACCTGCTCCCCTGAGCAGACACCACCTGCTCCCCTGGACAGACACCACCTTCTCCCCTGAGCAGACACTACCTGCTCCCATGGACAGACACCACCACCTTCTCCCCTGAGCAGACACCACCACCTTCTCCCCTGAGCAGACAGACACCACCTGCTCCCCTGAGCAGACACCACCTGCTCCCCTGGGCAGACACCACCTTCTCCCCTGAGCAGACACCACCACCTGCTCCCCTGAGCAGACACCACCTGCTCCCCTGAGCAGACACCACCTTCTCCCCTGAGCAGACACCACCACCTGCTCCCCTGAGCAGACACCACCTGCTCCCCTGAGCAGACACCACCACCTGCTCCCCTGGGCAGACACCACCTGGCTCCCCTGAGCAGACACCACCTGCTCCCCTGGACAGACACCACCTGCTCCCCTGAGCAGACACTACCTGCTCCCATGGACAGACACCACCACCTGCTCCCCTGGGTAGACGCCACCTGCTCCCCTGCCCATTGACCGAATGGTTCACCTGTCACATACAATAGAGCATCATGGCCTGTGGTCAGTTGATCTGTGCTTTATCACTATTTTATATTGTTTATATATTTCTTTCTTTTTCTGGTTTTTACTATACTGTACTCATGGCTGCCAGTTCCCACCTGGCGTTGTGTGGGAGTCCAGACTGCTCCAGTCCGTGCTGAATAACTGCCAGCTTGCATAGCGTCTTAAGACTGGGACTCATGTCTAAGACCAACAGGTCATTGGGTGTGTTCTCTCCTCCAAAGAGGAAGACACGATCTCCCACCATGCAACAGCCAATGTAATACATCTGAGGCGGGCGTTTCCCCTTGGGCTCCACCTTCTTCCAGGAGAATGACTCTAGATTGTATTTCCACAGATCATTGCAGGTCTGGTTCCAGGTGTGACCACCATATATGTACAGCTCTCCATTGAAGGTAAAGGCTGAATGAACCCAGCGTCCTTCTGGAAGAAGCTGTGCAGAAGGCGTGCTCAGCCAACAGCTGGTCTCTGTGTCAAACACACGGATGGTGTTGTAGGAGACCCCAGATTCCCAATGGCCCCCAAATACAAACATCTTTGTCCCAATGATGGTGGCAGAGTAACTTGATGAAGCATGTGGTGGCGTTCCTTTGGTGTTAATTAAAGTCCAGACCATTGTGGTGGAGTCCAACTTGTAGATGTCATTATACCGTTTAGTAATTTGGTTGTATCCAATCCTTTTGTATCCTCCACAGACATACATGACCTTCTCCAAGACACAGGCTGAGTGGTTTCTCCTTCTTTCTGGAACAGTCCCAGAAGCCTTGGTTCTGACCCACAGATGGGTGTCCACATCAAATGCATAAAGCATGTTAAAGTACTCCCCTCCATAGTAGCCTCCCCAGATGTAGACAACATCTTCTATTAGCACAGCTGTGTGGCCCTTAAGGTGACCTTTTCTTCTTCTATTTGTCTCTGGGGTCAACTTCCTCCAGCGCAGAGACACTGTGTTGAAGACGTTCACATCCACCTGATCACGGTTTACATCAAAACGTCCTCGAAAGGTGAACACTTCATGCTTCACGGCAACAGCAACACAACGGGATGTGTCTGGTCCTCCATTCAGTTGTACCGTCCAGCAGATCATTGCTCACTCTGTATATCAGCTCAGATTCTTAAATTATAACTCTGAGAAACAAGTCCCAGATGTCTGCGTTATGCATAGCTTATATTGGTTCGGCGGCGCAAATGTCACACAAGTTTTGGCCAATCCACAAAGCTGAAAAGTTTAATTGGCCAATCAGGGGAGCTTAAGACTGTTGATCTTCCTAATATGGCAAATTGACCACTGGCACAATCTATCACGCATTGCAACAAAATAATATTGATAACGTCAGTAGTCCCAGAACGTTGACAATTTTCACACCATCACTAACTTTCGCTATATTTTACCCGATATGATGAATTCCCTAACATGCTGTATGATTCATCAAAATATATTAAACCAGTAAGACGCCTTGAGGGTGAGAGGGGTGAGGGTCACGCTGAAACAACAGGTCTGGAATGCCCATATATGGACCTTAAAAAATAAAAAAATAACGTTTTCTCGCTGGGTAGAGCATAAAATTGGTGATGTTTTTATTGTTTCTATATGTCAGTGGTGGTGTCAAGGACCCCCAGAATTATCTTTATTTGGCCGTGGACCCCCATCCATTTTAGTTTCAGCAATGATTGAATTAAGGCACCGTTTTAAACCTGAAACCATGAATTAATGGAAACCATCTACAATCATAATGGTGACGTTTGTGTTTTCTGAAAATGCTGGAGAAAAAACCCCCACCTCATTAAGTGTTTCTGGGGCGTAGTTGCTAGTGTTCATTTGCACACACGCGATACATTATGTCCACTGGAACCGTCGCGGAGCACCCCAGTGAGATTAATAACCCATTTAGGCCTGACGTCGATTCTACAAATTGTCTTCCAAATCCTGACAGTTTTCTGAAAAACCCTATGTTTCTATGTCAGTGGTTCTCAAACATTTTCATGTAAAGGACCCCCAAAAACATATGCAATTGCCGACCCCCCATCTGAAAATATGTTGTTCCAGGGACCCCGACAGAAGCAAAGATTTGAGTTAAACACGTTCGCTCTGAAAGAATATATATATAATATTCAAAGATGTGTGCCATAATAGCAGATCTACAAGCTCTACGAGCGCTACGAGCTTGTATATCTGCTATTTTCAATAGCTAACACCAAATGGAGTTCCCGCCCTGAATGGGATAAGATACTTCATTATAAATGGAAATGCTTATTGGCGCTGATGCTTCCCGGGGAGCTCGGCAATAGTCGTAATTCATCAGACGAGCGGCCTGCAAAACGCTCCCATTGCTGCTTCGGCCCGGGCATTTCCGCGTGAATTTGGCACCAGACCGGCCCAGCCCACCACAACCAGCGTGCAGATAGCAGAAACTCTACCGCCCGCTCCGTCGAGGCACACACAAACAAACAAGGCCTAATAATACCACCACTTTTACAGAACAACATAAATGATACAAACCAACAGACAACTACACAACCTTTGTAGAGGGTTTATTTGTCCCTCACTGATATACAGGCACAGTGACATTATCATGATGGCATCATCAATGGAAGCACGCCCGGACCTTTCCTGGTGGCCTGCCTGCCTGTCCACCACCACCAGTCCTCATTATGTGCTGAAAGTTTGTGACACTTTTAAAGCCGTATACCGACTACCGGGCCTGTGATTTCTGGAAATGGCTGAACAACCGGTATAGTGGTGGTGATGTGGGTTTTTGTGCTGGGAAAGCCCGATTCAAACATGATTCTCTTTAACGAGTGTCGTTGTGGATAGGCGTATACTCGTGATCAGCTCACAGATAATATGTGATGGAAGCTGCTTTGTTGGACTATTTATGGGTATAATTTGATTGGAAAAGGAAAGTCAATATCACATTTTTGTATATAGTGATTGTTGCATGGCTACTGGCTATGTAACAATATTTTGCACATAGTCAGGAGAATTGTATAGCATGTGACAAAATGTATTGATTTAATTGTCCTATAGCTGTGTCATCGTATACTGGAGGATAAACCGATATTAAAATGCAGGTATCAAATAGCAACAGCAGCATTGTTAACCCATTCTGAACGGGAACCCATTTTCGTGTTAGCATCATGTTATGCTTTAGCTATTTAAAAATAGCAGATCTACAAGCTCATAGCGCGCCACCGAGTGGCGCGCTATGAGCTTGTAGGTCTGCTATTTTTGAAAAATAGAAGAACGACTGACATTTTTAGAATCTGATCTCAGGTCAGAATGGGTTAATCAGACCAGTGTGTGTCCAGTGGAAACCTTGTATGAATCTGATCTCAGGTCAGAATGGGTTAAACGCAGGAGAGTCACGGGTGAGAGAAAACATTGAATTAAGATAATTCAAATAGTTAAGCTTATGCTCTGGACTGGTACAGAAAAATGATTCGGTCTCTGAATCAAATAATAAATAAGCAATATTGTATGTATAGTCTGTAAACAGTGAATTCAACATTCAACAGTATGGCTTTGTCAAACTGTCAAAATGGTCTGTGCAGTTATGTAGTAGGGCTGTGAATCTTTGGGTGTCCCACGATTCGATTCCGATTCTTAGTGTCATGATTCGATTCAACTCTATTCTCAATCCAAAAAACTTTTTATTTATTATTCTAAAGCATTTCTTTTCCCAGATTCAAAACGATTGTCTATTCAAAATGATTCTCAATTCAATACTACAATACAATACAGCTGTGTGCTGAACTGAAGTGACTAATACTGACTACAGTAACAGTAGAAAATGACTGAAGACATGATTGTTATGTTATGATCTGATCGCCCATGGCTGTGTACTTGTACGTGAATACACAATGTACTTGTAGGAGCCAAAACCTTATATTTAATCATATTATTTATTTATTGGCCCTCTAGTGGTGGTGTTCTGTATAATAATATTGTCTGCTCTCTGCCCACTGCAGGATACCTTATAAGGCACTGTGTGTCACAATAGGGGCGTGACAGACTGGCAAGCAGACAGTCTTTTGACCTTGCAACTGAAGGATCTCTGTGTACTTTATTTTATCCTACAAGTTTAAGTTTTACGTTTTTTGCAACCCTGTAAAGGAAGAAAAATAAACAACTTTGATCTAACACCGAAACCAACCTGGAATGGACATTCTATCATTTCATTCAAACAACAACAAGCAAGCGTCTTTAGTATAGTCAGTCTGCCCAAGAAGTGGCTCGAAAAGTGTTTTTAACAAAAGGATAACTGGTCACTACAGTAGGCCTACTTGATATTCAAGGTTCAAGTTTATTTAGTGTCCCCGAAGGGCAAATTGGGTTGCAGCATAGACAGTACATTAAACAATGAATGAAACAGTACAGACAACAAACAGTTCACATAGCGGATACCAGAGTAAAAGGTGCACACAACCATTAAAGTGCAGGCGTTTAAAGTGCTATGCGATGTGCTATGATATGCATTGTGTACTGCCTGTAAGCATACTTGATAGTTAGCTACTGGAGACATCTCAAAAAGCAAGGTCAACTTGCTGCAGCTAGCGATTGTTATGTCACAGTGATTGTTAGTCATTAGGATCCAGCTCTATATTTCCAGTATGTGTGTAATAAACTTGTGAAACTTTTAGCGTGATACTGTCTCGTTATTTTGTTCTCCCGTGCTCGTCGACCGCCGCCGTACCAAAGGAATAATTCAACCGGATTGTCACACACCACCCAGCCTGCACACACACTACCGGTCTGCCAGAACCAGACGAGGGTCCAATTAAGATTCTACAACAATGATGTTTACTGTGATTAGAGAAAGCTTACATTTCATATCACAAACACCTAGTGAAAACTGTAACTGTAAGCAGGAGAAAGAAATGTTCATAACGGGAATCGCAATTCAAATTCAAATCGACAATCTTTTTTTGACACCCCTATTATGTAGTGTATATGCTATAAGGCTAGAATCCAAGTAGTGTTTCTAACACGCTGCCAGCAGATGCATCCTGTCCTTGGCGAGTGCAGATGGTGTTGTTGTCTGAAGTGTCCTAATTAAAGGCCCCGGCTTTAGAAGTATAACGTTGCATTTCATCAGCCAACTACGTTTACATTAGTCGACTACATCATAATCATAGTAGCATTTCATGCACCGCCAGAATGGCACCAGACCAAGACAAGTCTTCTGGGGGCTTGGTTGGGCAGTGGGCACACTGCACTACTAATAGGGTTTCAACTATTCAAAATGTAATATTAGCGATTATTATGTTGATTATCCCATGTTGACCTGAGATCAGATTCTAAAAAAAAATGTCTTCTACATCCTGACAGTTTTCTGAAAAAAGCTATGTTTCCATGTCAGTCGTTCTTTGATTTTTCAAAAATAGCAGACCTACAAGCTCGTAGACCTGAGATCAGATTCATACGAGGTTTCCACTGGACACACACTGGGTCTGATTAACCCATTCAGACCTGAGATCAGATTCTAAAAATGTCAGTTGTTCTTCGATTTTTCAAAAATAGCAGACCTACAAGCTCGTAGACCTGAGATCAGATTCATACGAGGTTTCCACTGGACACACACTGGGTCTGATTAACCCATTCTGACCTGAGATCAGATTCTAAAAATGTCAGTTCTTCGATTTTTCAAAAATAGCAGACCTACAAGCTCGTAGCGCGCCACTCGGTGGCACGCTATGAGCTTGTAGATCTGCTATTTTTCAATAGCTAAAGCATAACATAATGCCACCACCAAAAGGGGTTCCCGCCCAAAATGGGTTAACTTATGAATTAAATAAATAATTAGATTTTGTATTATTATTATTATTGACTGAATTGTTTGTAGTACTTTGTATGCTGTACACTTCATATAAAATACGAGCTCACAATGTGACACAATGTCACACGCTGTTTAGCTAAATTAGATCGGCTCTTCCTGAAAAGGGTTAATTATACAAAAATCTAATATTTTATATGAATTGATGATGTTCCATCTTTGGCAGTAACGGACAGGAATATGGACTCCCTCAGTCACACACACACAACTTTCTTTTTTTTTTTTTATATAATTTTTATCCCACGATTTTGTAACCCATTTTTCACCCCTGTGTCAATTATCTAATGTGATCCTGGGCTCTACACACCCTCCGCCAACCTGGGGAGAGCAACGGACTTGAACTCATGCTTCCTTCATGCCTGAGTGTCCAAGTTGCTCCTTTACACCTGACAGGGGGGAGTTTCCCTGGTTGGACGTAGCGCGTGGAAGGAACACGTTATTCCAACCAGTTCCTTTCCCCTCCATCAGGCGCCCCGGCTGGCCAGGGGGAGGCTGTTTAGAGACCAGGATTACTGCATGTTTTTGTGAGAGTACCTACCCTAGGGGACACGGGGAGAACATGCAAACTCCACACAGAAAGGCCCTTTCGCCAACACCGCCTCGGGTATGGGCACTGATGACGCGGAGGAGGAAACACGCCGCCAGCACCCACGGCGCCCCGAGCGGGAATCGAACCCAGGACCTTCTAGCTGTGAGGCGACAGCACTACCAACTGTGCCACCGTGCCCCTTCACACACACAACTTTCTCTCACTCAGTTCACATATTATTATGTACAGTAATAACAAGTAAGACGCCTGAGGGCGAGAAGCGAGTGTGAGGGTGTGTACAGTATAGAAAAGAAAACAAATTAGCCAGTCAAGGTAAGAATTTCCCCAAAGTATGTTATTTTAATTCAGAGTAGCGAACAAAGATTTCTAGATTTATGTTTACTACAAGCCAAAAGGGCTATAGCCTTATCGTGGAAAAAGATAGGCAAACCCAGTGTTGCTCAGTGGTTTAGGGAGTTATCATTGTGTCTTCCTCTGGAAAGAATCACTTATACTTTGAAGAAAAAACAGAAGATGTTTGATAAGATATGGGGACGGTTTATCCAATATATTACGGTTAATGATTTATCTTATTTAATGGTGGAAACTGAAAATGTCTAATTGTATTCTCTGCAGCTGTTTGGTCTTGTGGCCATAAGAACTCTGTTGTTGTTACCATTCTAAGTGCCCTTATTTTATTATACTGTATTTATATATGTATGTATTGTATGTTTTGGTTTTGTTTTTTGTTTGTTTTTTAATTTAAATGATTGTATTGTCTGTATTATGTATTGTTTTGTTGTACTGTCCGTTTGTCAAAAAAATAAAATGCAATAAATATATTGTTAAAAAAAAAAAAAAAGTATGTTATTTTAACCCATGTCCAGGCCTAACAGCATACGGTGCAATAATGAGGCTCCATACTCCAGTGTGCCATCAAGGCCCCGAGACAGACTCCATAATCCATCCATGCCAAATGCTGCCACGGTTGTCGTTTCTTCATTAGCCTGACCTAAGCAGAGACATTTCTGGTCTAGAGGGGCGGGTCGCGCCTCAGAAATGCGCGCACCCTGATTGGATCTCATCGATCTGTCCGTCACCCCCGGCCCCTCCTCTCCCCCCTAGTGCAGCGCTACGTCACATCATTTAGAGCGACGCCCACCCGGAAGGGTTGACTCCCACTTTTAGACTGGTTCAGCCCACGGCTTTTTCCAGGCTTTCATCTTTCGCGCAGACGAAATGAAAGCCTGGGTATCGAGGCTAGTTCTTCATTAGCTCCGGCAAACCGTAAAGCTGGGAGGCAGAGATCATGTTTTTTTCCACCCATTTGTGTGTCTGTGCTTGTATGTATCTGACATTTGTGAGAGCAATGTTATTTTTCTTCCCCCTTTCTGCAATCTTTTTCTTATTAGTCACCAGGCGTTGACATGTCATTGACATGTTGTCAAATGTTGGAGTGCAGATTTAGTCTTACACTGTACATGTAACGCCCGGGATTCAAACCCGGGTATCATAAAGAAAGCCAGGGAAATACACCAAGGATCTTCAACGCCAACATACAAACGTTCACTGCTCTACATGGCTCTGAAAAGTGCCTCACCAGCAAGATGCAGGTGTTAGGTAACGTTTAATACTTTTGACACTACATATAGAAATCGCATAGGACGCTATAAGTAAACCTAGACTCATTTCCCCAACTTCAAAAAGGCGTTTCAACGTGAACGCCAGCGTGTGAAGAAGAGATGCCGTTCGTCAAGGCTTCACTTTGTTGTTGAAGGTTAGTTTTGGATAAGCAGTGCAGGCTGTCAGATGTGAAGGCAGGCCCGGCCCGGCCCGGCTGGCAGCCTGACTTGGCAGCCTGAGCAGCATCTCTGGTTCTGATGTACCTTATCCCATTTTGGGGCGGGGAACCCCTTTTGGTGTTTTAAACATTATGTTATAATTTAGCTATTGAAAAATAGCAGATCTACAAGCTCATAGGGCGCCACAGAGTGGCGCGCCACGAGCTTGTAGGTCTGCTATTTTTGAAAAATCGTTAAAATGTGCCTCAAATCTTTCCGAAAATTGTCATGGTTTAGAAAACATGTTTTTTTTTATTTCGACGTCAGGCCTAAATGGGTTATATTTGATATCCTAACCCACCACTGGCAGATAATGAGTCTAAAAAAAGAAAAAAAAAGAAAAGTGGAGCCCAGATGGTTCATTAGAATGATCTTTGTGACTTTCATCAATACTTATATTTAGTTTGTTTTTTACCTCCAATCTTAAAGGACCACTTCACCACTTTTCAACCTATCTTCATATAATAGGTCCTCAATAATAATCATTATAAAATGGCACGATTTTTTTTCTTCTATTTAGTCTATGTCTCATAGGAGGGCTGTGGGCAGTTTAGAAACCGTCTTCCAGTGACATCATCATTAGGCAGATTATTTTTTTTAAACAAGATTTTCTTTTTTTACAAAAATGTTTAGATTTTCATTATCGTGAGAACGATGGCTTCCAAGTTCGCATTGCAACTTTTCAGGACTAGAAAGCCTATAGGTACAGTTTCTATTAGCTTGTATTCCCCATCGATGATGTCACTGGAAGACGGTTTCTGAACTGCCCACTGCCCTCCTGAGAGACACAGACAGAGTAGGAAAAAAATTCACCATTTCATCATGATTATTAGTGAGGACCTATTATATGAAGATAGGTTGAAAAGTGGTGAAGTGGTCCTTTAACCCATTCTGAACGGGAACCCATTTTGGTGTTGGCATCATGTCGTGCTTTAGCTATTGAAAAATAGCAGATCTACAAGCTCATATCGCGCCACCGAGTGGCGCGATACGAGCTTGTAGGTCTGCTATTTTATTTTATAATGGGTTAATGTGTTGCCAATTATCTGGGGCCCCACGTACAATATCCCTATATTCCCAATATCCCTATATAGCTGGCCCCACATAGCCTGGGGGAGTGGGTTTACACAGGCTGCGGGACTATTGTGGCTTTAGATCAGACAACAAGCTCTCTGGAAGTGAAGCTTAGCTCACAAGCGGCCATCTCTAATTGATTCCACATGCCCATGTGGCAGGTATACCGTATAATACAGATAAAAAACACGTCCTTGGGTGACCCGGTTGTTGGCTCACGCTCACTCCCACTCCCCCGTGGGACCTACTGTCCCACATACTGTACACAGCCATGCAGACAGTAATGAATGGACCTCCTCGCCACGGCAACCTGCTCTATAACCTTCTCAAATAAATACAGATTATTACCGCTACGGTATACCAGTTGGTTCCCAAACCTTTTCGTGTCGAGGATCGACCCCCCAAAATGACACTTATTAGACCGCGGACCCCCATTAGAAAATATATGCCTGCAGGGAAACCATAAGAGAAGATTATTACGGCTCTAGCAGTGATTCTCAACCAGTTACATTTTAACAGTTTCCGTGCTTTGAATGGATTACTCCAGGTTAATGTCGCTGCCATATCGGACTTTTGTTTTATGTGTTTAATCCGCCGTAATGTAATAAATAAAAATAAAATCCTTCTTCGCCGCGGAGAAAGAGAGTAGATGCATTCGTGTTGACGATGAAACCGGAAATCGTCACATGCTGTGGGCTGCTAGGGCTTCTGGGAAATTGAGGCCAATGCAAACGAATGGGGTTCAACGCCTCATGGAGGAGGGTCCTGTGCTGCGTCTTCCGGGTGTACCAAGATGGCGGGTGGTGCTGCCGTTCATAACAAACGGGGGGAGCTTTTTTCGCTCGATTTTCGCGGATTAAAAGCCCACATAATTCAGCGTATGCTCTAAAGGTAATACAACAATCTCGGCAGTGAAGGGGGGTTGATTAAAAGTCTGGTAAATCGTTTTCCGCAGTCAAACTGTTAAGGATCCCCAGTTTGACATGCATTAGTCTATATGGACCCCCATTTAATGGCATTTCTATCTCTGGGAACCCAAATGTATATTGTACAATCAATGTTAACTCAACCCTGGCTAAGGACT
>NC_139718.1:5840163-6105163 GCF_964188405.1 Protomyctophum parallelum | reverse complement strand
GCACCAACCAGCACATCGGGAGCAATTGGGGGTTCAGTGTCTTGCCCAAGGACACTTCGACATGTAGACAGGAGGAGGAGCCGGGATTCGAACCGCCGACCCATGGATCATTGGACGACCTGCTCTACCTCTTGAGCCACAGTCGCCCCAAATCTGACAGTGAAAGGCCGTCTGCCCCACATGGAATACTATCGCCATTTTATTTTATTGTGTCAAATAAATCCTCATAATGCAAACTAGATTCAACATACTCAAGCCTGCACACATTCTAAATATACCCCAGAAATATTTTACCGATCAAATGGACTGTTGCCACCTTCAATAATAATGATAATAATAGTCTTTATTGTCTCCACATCATATATTTTTGTTGTCATGGACACTTGTACAAAACATTAATAATTCCACTCGAGTTGGAAGCATTAAGACCCATTTTAACCCTCAATGGCTTCCTTTCTGAAAAATAACGTCACTGTAAAAAGATTCACGCGTTTAGATATTCAATTTACAATGAGATGCGGACGGGAGCTGGTGCCACTTGGACCCGGACGTAACGTAGCACTACAAAATGACGTCGGGCTTAAATACTGAATGCAGAGGCAAGGCAAAACCCTCCATTTTTACCTTTGACCCCAAAAACGTGTCATCACTTACTTCAGGGTTGCCTGTTGACATTCCCACCAAGTTTCATGAGAATCTGCGCACCCTTTTCAAGTCATATTGGTGTAGAAAACAAACAAGCAACCCCATACAAACACCACCGAGCGTTATATTGACAAAATGTATTTCTTTACTCCTATAGGCAGAGGCATAATTTCATCGAAAACAAGGAGGCAAAATAAGTTACTATACTTATTGCTAAGAACCGGAGCGAAACCGGCCAAAGGAAAACGCTAGCGCCACAGGTTTGTGTACTTTTTATTTGCATTGTAATCCAAGGGGGATGTTTAGATCTGGATAAAAAAGGACTGTGTTTGAAAAATCAGGCCGCTTCACTCATATGGATATGAAGAATCAACTGACTGCGAGAAAACGCCATTGTTACTGCTATACTGAATTAGTTACATTTGGACCGATGGACGTGAACGAAAAGAGTTTGCATAACTGAATTAGAGGTTAAATGTTAACGCTTTAGGGGGTGGCAATTGCCATCCCGTGCAGGAGCCCAAATGACACTATGACGGGGCGGCGGTGGCTCAGGGGTAGAGTGGCTGGATGGTAACCGCAAGGTTGCCAGTTCGATCCCTGTGGGCTCCCCCAGAGTTAGTGTCGAAGTGTCCTTGAGCAAGACACAGAACCCCTAATGTGCTCCTGATGTGCTCATGGTTGGTGCCTTGCATGGTTTCCGCTGCCATCAGGTGTATGTATGAATGAATGTGTGTGTGAATGGGTGAATTGAGGCACAATCTATGTAAAGCACATTGGATAAAAAGCGCTAAATAAATGCATCATGTACCATTTACACTTCTCCCAGCTTTATTATACTGTAACCATAATACTGCAGAGCATCTACAGTATATATTGTCTGTGCGAAAGCATGCTGAAGAGGGCATGATCTCTTGACCGTCGTCCTTCAACAGCTATATCATTGCTACCATCGCATGGCGATTATATTACGAACCGCTGTGGACCATAGAGTTGTTTATGGCTGAGCCGCCCGGTCAACACACTTCTGTCAATAAATTAAAGTAAAGAAATAAAATAAAAAGCTGGTCCCGGCCCTCATCCATCAACCTCCGCGTGCCGTTTAGACTATACGCTATCCTACAAAACGTGAATCTTATGTTTTTATAAAAAGCCGCCAGCCAACGCCACCCCCCCCCCCCCCCCCCCCCCACCGCCAGCCAACCCCCCCCCGCCTTTCCTCCCCCTTCTCCTTCCAGTGTGAGGGACGTAGTCGTATTGCAGAGGGTGGTGGTGCACCACTCATATTGTCAGATTTATCCCATTTTGGACGGGAACCACCCTTTTGGTTATTTAAGCATTATGTTATACTGTATAGCTATTGAAAAAATAGCAGATCTACAAGCTCATAGTGCGGCACCGAGTGCCGCGCTACGAGCTTGTAGGTCTCAATCAATGACATCTTTTTGGGGGATCCTTGACAGGAAAATGTTTGAGAACGACTGACATATAGAAACATCAGGATTTTAGAAGGTATTTTGTATAGAATGGAGCTCAGGTCTTAACCCATTCTGACCTGAGATCAGATTCTAAAAATTTCTTCTAAATCCTGACAGTTTTCTGAAAAAGCTATGTTTATATATGTCAGTCGTTCTTCGATTTTTCAAAAAATAGCAGACCTACAAGCCACCAAGTGGCGCGCTACGAGCTTGTAGATCTGCTATTTTTTCAATAGCTATAAAGCATAATAACACAATGCTATATAACACCAAAAGGGGTTCCCGCGCAAAATAGCTTAGCGGGTTATTCCCCCGGCAGTGCAGAGCAGAGCGTGGAGAGGACGGGCCAGCGTAATGAGATAGATCAGTGGTGATGATGTATTCGCCAGAGCCTCTTCCTCCGGGCGGCGCCGCCGACGGCACCAGCTTTTGACCTCGAAAGCAATTGAGATCTCTCGAGCATCCCCACCCCCCCACTCCCCCCCCCCCCCCCACACCCATCGGCGCGGCCCCAGTCTTCTTCTAACATTCACTCTTATCAGCAGACTCATCCCTCCTCCTCCTCCTCCTCGTTCAAAATTTTTGTCAGAGTCATATCTTTTTTTTTTGTTGCAGATATTGAAAATGACGTCCTTATAACAACTTATATATATATAGGCCTTTCTACTTTGCCATTACGAAGAATAGCTAAAAACATATTAGCAATGTGTCGCACCATGACGCGTTGTGTGAGGCCTATAGATCGGCTATTTTTGCTACGTATATGGGAAATTCTTTACGTTTCTTTGAAGAAGAAAAAAAAAAGGTTTGACCACCCGTAAAGTCCCGCCGTCTTAAAACTGTTTAAGTGCCAGGGACGTCATCCCGTCTCTAAATCAACTGTGCCATGCCCGTAAAGACGTATTTTTTACAATTCTTTTTTTTTTACATTTTTTTTAAAACGCCCTCTTTTTTTTTATAATGGGAGATCTGGCACTCAGAGCCTAAACTGGTGACCACTAGGTGGCACTGAAGGAGTTTAATAAAAACTTACTTCAAGTGACTGCAGGTTGGCAGACTGTGCTTCCGTGCCCTGCAGCGTGGCTTTCTGTGATGTAATATATTGTGTTTGTATCTCAAAGTGTTTGACCTAAAACTGTCGACTAAAACTAAGACGAAAAATGTTCGTCGACTACCTTTTCGACTGAAAAAACTAAATGGAAACTAAATGAAAACTATGCTATGGTGACTAAAACTAAGACTAAATATACTGACAAATAAAAACTAGACTAAAATGTTAGGAAGGGACTAGTTGACAAGAGATCCAGTACAAGTCATTTTACACTTGGTTGCATGCTGAAAATAGCCGATCTACAAGCTCACAACGCATCGCGCTGCGACGCGTTGTGTATTTGTGCGACGCGATGCCCGCAAAAATACATTTTAGTCAACTAAATCACCTGTAGATTTAGTCGACTAAAATCTAATGACATTTAGTCGACTATAAAACTAGACTAACACTAATACATTCCAGGTGACTAAAATGTGACTAAGACTAAGTGAAAACTATTCAGGAGACTATGACTAAAACTAAAATAGAAATTTGCTGCCAAAAACAACACTGCTGTAAACACATGGAGGCACAAAGCCTAGAGAACAATGGTGTGTTGTAGTGTATGAGGAGTCGATCTGTCGATCCATCGGTGGATGGCGACTGGTAATGTATTGATCGGTAATTGATCAATATATTGATTGATAATAACATAGCGAGAACAAGCCTGTTTCTGTATTGATCCGACAAGCTCTTCCAGACAGGTCATCGCCAAAGCTGGCTATAGTGGTGGACAAAATGGTCAAAATGTTGTCAAAATATTCTTGCCGCAGACAAATTTGTGGTCAATAATAATATTACCAGAAACACAACGAGCCGAATGACCATAACAGGTCTGTTCCCTTTCAACCAGTGGTCCGGGGGACCACCAGTGGTCCTTGGAAGTGTCTCGAGGTGGTCCCCCCCATGCTTAATGAATGAGAGTTGTTATAACCAAATGGACCCTTATATACATGTAGATCTTGAACTCTTGAGAGCGTAAAATGATGATCAAATGGTGGTCCGTACACATGGCTCAAATGCCGAATAAAATAATGGAGCTTGATGTGAAAAATGTTGAGAACCACTGCCTCACGGGGGCCACAGTGTGCATATATTGTACGAAATGTGCCACTTGATCGGTCCAACGGTTTGCGAAAAAGATGAGCTGCAGAGCTAGTGCAGACACACAGACCGATCACTGCAGACGGCTATAGGCTCCCGGCCGGCCTCGCAGTAAAAACAAATTAAATCGATGTGAGGATGTCTGACCTTGCGCCTCGTGCGTGCGCGGTTGACGTCTTCATGGAGACCAGGATATATAGTGAGGCGCTCTGTGTGGATGCCGCGCCGCCGCCTGGAGGAACGCTTTCACACGTCGCTCCTTGTAAAGGCCCTATTGTTTATAACACTTTGTGCACGACAACAACGCTTTGTCGCCGCGCTCCATTCATCAGCGTGGGCACTCTAAAGCACATTTATCTTTTATATGAGTCTCTCCTGCATGCTCTCTCTCTCTCTCCCTCTCTTCTTCTCGTCGACCTCTCTCTACCCAGAGACGGGGTGAAGGTAAGGAACAAAGAGACATAAGCACAGGATTTGTCATCAACAGAGCGAGAGTAGGAGTTGAGAAGAAAGTGAACAATGTGACCGCGCTCAAGGAGGGAACTTGTGTAATGGACATGTAGCAAAGTGCTGCAGAAAAACAGACATGTGGGGGGGGGGGGGGATTTTTCTTTTTTACAACAGCCCAAGCTGACCAAAGAAGTACTGTAGGCCTACATAGTTAAAGGGATATTCAGTGATTTCACTCAAAAAACCTTAGGTTTCGTTTTTGGCCTGGGACCCAGCCTTTCGTCCAATCAGGATAGAGTCAAATCCAAAAACGAAACCTAAGGTTTTTTGACCCCCGGGGGTTAACTGGGGACAGGGAGGAACTCCTTATATGGTCAGCACACTCTATCTGTGGCTCCAGATGATCCCTGTGCTTTAGACCCGCTGCTTACCTGTCTGTCTAGCATCAAATGTTGGATGAGTGAGAACTTTCTCAAGCTAAATGAGGACAAGACAGAAGTTCTCATAATCGGCTCTAGTGAGCAGAAAGAATCAATATTAAGCAGACTTGGCAACCTGACTGTAGACAGTAACAGTACAGTAAAGAACCTGGGGGTTATTATTGATTCCGAATTGAATTTTAATTCACACATTAATCATGTTACCAAGATTGCCTTTTTTCACCTTAGAAATATTGCACGAATCAGAGCCTATGTGTCCTTGGACGATGCAAAAACGCTAATCCACGCCTTTGTTTTCTCTCGGCTTGATTACTGCAATGCACTTTTTTCAGGACTGCCTAAGAAAACAACTGACAGATTACAACTTGTCCAAAATGCAGCAGCCAGAGTTTTAACTAGAACTAAGATGAGAGAACATATTACTCCAGTTTTGGCATCACTGCACTGGCTTCCGGTTGTTTTTAGGATTGATTTTAAAATTATTTTACTTGTCTATAAAGCCCTCAATGGTCTCGCACCTTCCTACCTACATGACTGCTTGCCTGAATATGTCCCAAACCGCCCGCTAAGGTCTTCTACTGCTGGCCTGCTCGCTTTGCCTTAAAAAATGGCAACTAAAAAATACGGGGAAGCAGCTTTTTGCTTCTACGGGCCATCGGCATGGAACAAGCTCCCTCTGTACCTTCGTCAGGCAGCCTCTGTAGACATTTTTAAAGCTCAGCTCAAGACCCACTTCTACAACATTGCCTTTAAGTGATCTTATATTTTGTGTTATTCATGTCCTCACTGTATTGCACTGCTTGTTTTTTAATGTCGTTGCCTTGCTTTTCTTTTATGCTTTGCTTTTATTTTATTCTCCATTGTTCTGTAAAGCACTTTGAGCTGCATTTGATGTCATGAAAGGTGCTATACAAATAAAGTTTTATTATTATTATTATTATTATTATAGTAGGGAGGATTATCACAACAAAACAAAAAAATAAGTGATATTTGAATTAAGTGAAATCACTGAAAATACCTTTAAACCAGCTCAGTGGCCTTGTGGTTAGAGTGTCCGCCCTGAGACTGGGAGGTCGGGGGTTCGATCCCCGGCCGGGTCATACCAAAGACTGTAAAAATGGGACCCAAATAGCCTCCCTGCTTGACACTCAGCATCAAGGGTTGGATTGGGGGTGTAAGTCCCTGCGACATACTAGCGTCATGTCCAGGGGGTGTACTTGTACATCAAGCTGCCACAGGAGCCTATCTCCTGCCCTATGGGCCTCATGGCTCGGCAAGGCTACTTACTTACTTACATGGTTAAAACAAAGCAAATCAAATAATCAAAACAAATAAAACGTCAGTTTAGAGTTAAACAGACATTATGCTCAAGTTCTATCTTAATTAATTATCTTACTATGCAAAGTAAGTATAGTAACTAAGGCGATAAAATACATAATAGAAAAGTAGCATTTGCCTCAGAAATATAGAGAGCTTATGAAGTATATGTAACGTATCAATGGAAATGCTTTTAAAGTATCTTGAAATTGTATCAAGTCACACGTTATGTAGCCTGGAACTCACCTATGCTTTTCATGGCATAGGCAGCTCCCGGCAGGATCCACCGGGAGAAACTATGCGCATCTGCTGGATATGAGACTAATTAATTAGAGCGACAGAGAGAGAGAGAGGAGTGTGTGTGTGTGTGTACATGTGTGAGTGTGTGTCAATTTAACAAAGGTGCAGACGATCAGAAATCAGCAGAGAGTGATCCACGTTTGCGCTACTCTATGCCGAATTGAAGTGGACTCTTTTTTTTCTCCATGGAAATAAAAACGTCTGTGTTTCCGAGGCTACACGTTATGTAAACAAGTAAAGGCTTTATTGCAAAATCCAAGAGGTTGTAGATACACTCAAACGCATTGAAATTTGAACGTGTAATCTGTAATCCACGCACGCACGCACGCACGCACACACACACACACACACACACACTTGCTTGTGCTAATTTGTGTGGATCGGCAGTTGCACAACAAATGTCAGTTTACATATGAATATTTGTATCGCACGTCCAAATGTCTATATGCACTTGTATGTACATATTGCCGTTTACAAGTGCTCAAAGCAATTCTACAAGCGCTTGAATTGTGAATCACACCTGCCTTCACACTGTATAGAAATGCTTTACATAACCTTGTAGAAATGAGACGAGCATGGCAGAGTAACACAACACAGCTCCAGAGAGAATCAGCTCTAGTCTCGGCTGCAGCAGAGGAAGGAAGGAAGAGAACGACTATATTGGCAGTGGAAATAGTGCGTGAAGGCATCGGCCTCAAGCTCAATGCCAGGAAAACAAAGTATTGGCATTGAGCACGGAAAATCTAACTCATTGCCCCTGGCGACGGGGTGATGCTCGAGGCAGTGGAGGACTTAAAATACCTCTGGGCTTGCCCTATACCAGATTAGACATTTCCGTTAATTATATACATTACATTATTGCTGTTGACTTTTGACTCGAAGGCTTTCAGCTTTCAGGAAGAAACCGTAAATACATACAGTATAGGGAAGAGAACATGTCTGCATATTATAACCACACCCCGGGGCCTATAGAGTAATGTTAACCCATTCTGACCTGAGATCAGATTCATACGAGGTTTTCCACTGGACACACGCTGGTCTGATTAACCCATTCTGACCTCAGATCAGATTCTAAAAATGTCAGTCGTTCTTCGATTTTTTTCAAAAAAGTAGCAGACCTACAAGCTCGTATCGCGCCACTCGGTGGCGCGATATGAGCTTGTAGATCTGCTATTTTTCAATAGCTAAAGCACGACATGATGCCAACACCAAAATGGGTGCCCGTTCAGAATGGGTTAACTACATACGTAGACACATACTTTGTGTTTTAGATTCATGTGTAGACTGAGGGAATCAAATAACGTATTAATTATGGCCTTAGCAGGGATCACATGCACAGAGTGATACAGTCTTCTCCTCATGTTTCTGGAATTAATTAAAAAAAAAGGCCTGGAGTGAAAATAGCCTGATAAATAGGCTATCTCTGTGTTGTTGTTTTGTATTTACTGTCATGTTTTTCCCTGTTGTTTGTACAGTATATGGACTCATAGTGTCTGAAATAAAGTTTTCAATCAATCAATACAAAACAGAAAAAGTACAACACTATGGCACGCCATATTTAAATACCGGTATGTAAATATGTCAGGTAATCTCTGTGTATATTTAAATCATCCGTCATATATACGCGGTGCATTTTTTTTATTACAAAGACTTAGGCAATCTGACATTTTGATTTGTAACTATGTTCCAATGTTCAATGCCTAGAGTCAGTGGCGTGCACAGACATTTAGAGGGGCAGGTGCTCAAGTGAAAAAAGGGCACCTTTTTGCAGCGCATTTTGGGGCGGGAACCCATTTTTGTGCTTTATAGCTATTGAAAAAGAGATCTACAAGCTCATAGCGCGCCACCGAGTGGCGCGCTACAAGCTTGTAGGTCTGCTATTATTATTTTTTATCGAAGAACCACTGACATAGAAACATGGCTTTAGAATTGTGGGGGGCCTAAATAATATAGTAGAAGAGTTTTTTATCAATGTCACCGCATGGTCCACACACTACAAAGTAAGAAAAAAATGAAAACTTTTTTATTTTATTTTTTTTAGCACATTGCCAAAAGTGCTCTAGCACCCCCTAGTGTCTATCTGTGCACGCCACTGCCTAGAGTTATCGTGACAGCCCTGGTAAACTTGGATCTACCCCGAGTGGAATAGTATGACGACAGCGTTGACTCCCACTGTAACAATGGAATGGGGAAGTTCTCATTCTATCTCAATGGGATATATAGTTCCAATGTGTGGAACTATCGCCCATAGGCACCTCGCTTTGCAGGCGAGATCAAAGCGTGTCGCCACTCTCTTACTATTCCCTGGCTGAGAAGATGTATAGCCCGAAGCTCCAAAGACCGTGCTTTTGCGGGCCGAGGCCCACAGAACTCTGGAATCGGTCTGCCCCCGGCTCAACCATCAGAGCTGCCAAGTCGATTGGGGGGTTTTCAAATCCCTACTTAATACCCATCTGTTTTCCCCTGCACGGCTTATAATTGCCTCTGATCATACCTAATGTGTTTTAACCCATTCTGACCTGAGATCAGATTCATACGAGGTTTCCGCCGGACACACACTGGTCTGATGAACCCATTCTGACCTGAGATCAGATTCTAAAAAATGTCAGTCGTTCTTCGATTATTCAAAAAATAGCAGACCTACAAGCTCGTATCGCGCCACTCGGTGGCGCGGTATGAGCTTGTAGATCTGCTATTTTTCAATAGCTAAAGCATAACATGATGCTGACACCAAAATGGGTGCCCGTTCAGAATGGGTTAACGTTGCATTATCTTAATTGCTACATGTGTTAATGCATATTATCTGTTGATATTTTTAATGTATTTTTTTTAACTTGCTTTGATGCTGTGAATTATCTTTGCTTTAGCCATGTACAGCACTTTGCTTCAGCTTGCGCTGTAAACGTTCTATATATATAAAAATAAAGACAGCTATATTGTCCATTAAAGCTTACATAAAATGTAAGTTTGGTTGCCTTTGGCGCACTGGCAGTCAGTATTACAACAATAAAAGTATCATTACATGGAATACACAAATGCATTAAAATGCATTCCCATAACGCAGCAACGGTGATAATGGGCGGTAGGGATTATAGGTGCATGGTATAGAGCTATTTAAACATTGTCTTATTTAAAATGTCCAATGCAGTTGGCACAAACAAGGTCTTGTAACCTTTCTTTTTGTTTATGATAATGGCACTCTAGGCCTCCTCTATGTCTCCTGCATGATGGTAAGAGATCAAATTCAGGGCTAAGATGGTGGGTAGAGGCACGGTTGTACCGGTATATGTCCTGAATTTGGAAGTTGGAGATGTTCGTCTCCAATGATCTGGTTGATCGGATAAAACAATCCTATTAAAAAATAGTATATTGAACTACTCGGCAACGTAACATTGAATTTACATTTAACGTAACCATGCATGAGTTTCTAATTCACGGCACAATATAATTAGAAGATAGTTTTAAAAGGATCCCTGGCTTTAAAATATTATACTATAATTCTTAAAGGTATATTCAGTGATTTCACTTAATTCAAATATCACTTATTTTTTTGTTTTGTTGTGATAATCCTCCCTACTATAGAGTGTGCTGGCCATATAAGGAGTTCCTCCCTGTCCCCAGTTAACCCCTGGGGGTCAAAAAACCTTAGGTTTCCTTTTTGACTCTCTATCCTGATTGGACGAAAGGCTTAGGTCCCAGCCAAAAACGAAACCTAAGGTTTTTTGAGTGAAATCACTGAATATACCTTTAAAGGACAACTTTAGTTTTTTTCAACCAAGGTTCATGTTTTAGGTTGTTATTAGAGAAAGTAGAAGATGAGTGTTTTTTTTTTTTCATTTGCTGCTTTCTTTCGTTTTAGGGATTTTAGCTGTTTTTGACAGGGGGGCGGGGGCATTCGAGCAACTATAGTAAACCATAAAAAAATAAATCACCATAAAATTGTGTTAAAAAATACATAATTAGCCCCGAGCTCGAATGCCCCCGCCCCCCTGTCAAAAACGGCTAAAATCCCTAAAACGAAAGAAAGCAGCAAATGAAAGAAAATTAACAACCTAAAACATGAACCTTAGTTGAAAAAAACTAAAGTTGTCCTTTAAGGTGATTTAAATTTTGAATTATAGTTATAGAGAGAAAGTATGATAAAAGGCATACAAATCTTATTAGCCAGGGATCATTTTAACATCAGCACTCTACTCAAAAATGCTTCCATGGCTGTGTTGTTGCTGGACCCCTATAGCTCTGCCAAGCTGAGTTGTCAAAAAAAAGTTTGGCTTAATAACTTGAACGCTATCCAACATTTCATGTCGAGCCGTGGAGAACTGCTCCGTCCAGGCGCGCAGGGGGCTGTTTGAAGACACAGCATGGCCTGCTGGCGGCCAGCCTCAACATCAATTCCATGTATAATACCAGTGTTGTTTTCGTCGACTAAAACTAAGACGAAAAATGTTCGTCGACTACCTTTTTCCACTGACTAAAACTAAATAAAAACTAAATAAAAACTTATCTATGATGACTAAAACTAAGACTAAATACACTGACAATTTCGTCAACAAATAAAAACTAGACTAAAATGTTAGTAAGGGACTAGTGGACAAGAGATCCAGTTTTCTCAACTTGTATATCTGCTATTTTCAGCATGCAACCAAAGTGTAAAATATGTCATTACAACGACATCAAGGCCTGTCAAAACACATTTTAGTCGACTAAATCAACTGTAGATTTAGTCGACTAAAATCGTATGACATTTAGTCGACTAAAACTAGACTAAACACTAGAACATTCCAGGTGACTAAAATGTGACTAAAACTAAGTGAAAACTATTCAAGAGACTAAATGACTAAAACTAAAATAGAAATTTGCTGCCAAAAACAACACTGATGTATACTCCGTCGTAAGACGGGGCCGCGTGCTGGAAAAATAGCAGATCTGCACGCTCGCGACACCTCACGGACACGATGTGTTGAAAGCGTGTAGATTTTGCAAATTTTCTTAGGGCCACAACGCCATTGTAGGCTACTAGTCTACGGCATATTCATTTGGCAGTGCACAGGCAATTCTGAACCCTTGGAAAGGTCACCGTTTTCTGCTCTGGGTTTTCTTTTCTGCGCCCCGAGTTGAACTTAATTTGAAATCGGCACCCTATATGGCCAGAACGATAATGATTGTATAGTCTGTGTGTTTGACTGGATTGCTGGATTACAACAATGGCCAGCACTGCCCAATGTGTGTGAAACCAATGCTTTGTGAGTTTGTGAGTTGCTGTGATAGGAGAAGGATATCAAATGGAACACAACCACCGTAAAGACTAATCATTGTGTATATTCCTGCACTATACCTGCATCGAGTGATCTTGGTACATAGAAGTTGATCTATTGAAGATTCTGACAAAGTACATCATTTTTGTTTTGATTGTATTGCTGTATTGTTGTATTGTTCTTTCTGCTTTGGCAATGTAAACGTATGTTTTCTCATGCCAATAAAGCCCTTTGAATTGAATTGAATTAAATTGAATTGAATTGCTTTGGTGCACTACCCCTACTTTTGGGTAAGTATTTTTTCAAGTAAATTTAGATTACCGGACGTTACTTTAGGTATTACCTCAGTTGTACTTTGTACATTGGGTTTTTATTGCTGTACTTGGAGTATTCTTTTGTTGGTTTATACTTAACCTGCGAGTATTCTTTATCATGGGCTCTTCTTTGGTGGTCGTTATGCTGGAGGTGCAGGAGTTGCTGCAGGTGCACCAACAACACCCCCACTGTGTGTGTGTGTGTGTGTGTGTGTGTGTGTGTGTGTGTGTGTGTGTGTGTGTGTGTGTGTGTGTGTGTGTGTGTGTGTGTGTGTGTGTGTGTGTGCGCGGCGCGAGCATCCCGATTGATAATGACAGACCATGCATGAAGCCCCCAGAGGGTTTTCCTGCTGTAGTGACTGTTAAAGAATTTGGGAACGGGGAGGAACGCCCCTTTTGTATGTTTTACAGCGTTATGTATTTATGTTTATTAATTAATAGCAGATCTAAAATAGCTATCTACAAGCTCTGAGCCGCGCACTCTGTGCCGCGCGCTATGAGCTGGTAGGTCTGCTGTTTTTGAAAAATCGTGGAAAATGTGGCTCAAATCTTTGAGTCAGTATATATATATACTTCAGAGCGAACGACATGTTTCAGATGGGAGTTGGTGGCCAATTACATTACATATCATTTTTGGGGTTCCTTGATGGTGAAAAAGTCACATAGAAACACTGGTTTATTTCAGAAAACTGTCAGGATTTTAGAAGCTATTTCGTATAGAAACCGTCCTCAGGTCAAAATGGGTTAATCTAGCTCGTCTCTGCATGGAAAAAGAAATAATTGTGGTTTTGGGTGAACTAAGAAAACAATGTGGGTGTGAACTGAAGAAGCCTCGCCAGTTGTATATTTATTTACTTATCTATTTATATGTTTGTTTGCTTGTTATACGCCGTTTTTGCTGGGAATAAAGCCTGACACGTGATGTTGTCAGAGACGTGATGAATGGCACGCAGTGGAAGGGTGAAGCGGTTTGATTTATGAGCAGGTAAAGAAGTCTTGACTTGTCTGTGCTCTTGCTGCTGGGGGGAGATTGTGTGTAGTGAAGCATGGGACTTATGTTTCTGAGCACTTCAAACGCAACTCAAGATCAATATCCCATTCTGGGCGGGAACCCCTTTTGGTGTTTAAAAACTAAGCATTATGTTATGCTTTAGCTATTGAAAAATAGCAGATCTACAAGCTCGTATAGCGCGCCACCGAGTGGCGCGCTACGAGCTTGTAGGTCTGCTATTTTTTTTTAAATGGTGAAAATACGGCACAAATCTTTGAATGTACTCTTTCAGAGCGAACTTTTTTTCTTTCTTTTTTTTTTTTGCAAAATGTCGTAAATGGGATAAAGAAATTGTGCCGTCAAAAGATAGAAAATGAGGAAATATGGAGACTCCAGTACACTTGAGGTAAAAAAAAAAAAAAAAATGCATGAGTTTGTCATATTTCTCATAGTAAGTTTTGCAATTCCTTAGAAAGCGGTGAGACTTAAGGGAGTTTTTTTGTTTTTGTTTTGCAAAATCTGAATAGGGAAACTGAGGACTTCAGTCCATAAGAACAACCACTCCGATATCCAGGAACACCACATTACTATAGCAGTGTGGAATAGTGTCATGTAGATATGAAGCAATTACTTGTCACCGTCAATGTCAACTGTACTCAAGATCTAAACTCAATCACATCCCATTAGTCTGTGCTGTGCTGCGTTATCATCTGCATGTTGTCATTGTATTTTTAAGGGCAGATGAGCCCCTTTTCAACACACGTGTCCCCTCGGGGACAATGCAGCCCATCACATGTGCACAGCAGCCACACGTTCACGCATGATGAGCAGTATAGTAGCACACATGTTCACGTACGGAATATCATGAGGTGAATTAATATCAACTCGCCTATGCCTTTTTATGGCATATATATCCCATTCTGAACGGGAACCCATTTTGGTGTTAGCACTATGTTATGCTTTAGCTATTGAAAAATAGCAGATCTACAAGCTCATAGCACGCCACCGAGTGGCGCGCTACGAGCTTGTAGGTCTGCTATTTTTGAAAAATCGAAGAGCGACTGACGTAGAAGACATTTTTAGAATCTGATCTCAGGTCAGAATGGGTTCATCAGACCAGTGTGTGTCCAGCGGAAACCTCGTATGAATCTGATCTCAGGTCAGAATGGGATATAGGCAGCTCCCGGCAGGATCCTCCGGGAGAAACTATAGACACAGGACCGCAGGGCATGAGACTAATTAATTTGAGCGACCAAGAGAGAGAGAGGTGTGTGTGTGTGTGTGTGTGTGTGTGAGAGCGTGTGTGCGCGTGTGTGTGTGTGCGTGTCTGCGTCAATTTTCCAAAGGTGCAGACGATCAGAAATCAGCAGAGCGTGAGTGACACTTGCGCTCTACTGTATATGCCGTATTGAAGTGGACTCGGGCCCCAGCCTTTTTTTTCTTTGCTCTCTCCCTGGAAATAAAAACGCGAGGCTACTGACTGACAGTCAACTGTCCCCCCCCCCCCCCCCCCCCCCGGTTTATATTTCTGACCTCTTGTCCCCTTATTATACCTTCCTGTAATCTTAGATCAGCAGACATATATAGTTTTATTTGACGGAAGGTGTCAGGGCAGTCACTGCTATAGGGCTCTACTACTGCTGTGGCACCAACTACCACTGGGAAATTAGACAGACCACTTCAGTGTCCACTTTTAACCCATTCTGAACCTGAGATCAGATTCTAACACACAGAAGAATGGTGGTTCTTTAATGCATTTTGACCAGTGAGATCAGATTCTAAAAATGTCTTAAATCCTGACAGTTTAAAAAAAAATAGCAGACCTACAAGCTCATAGCGCGCCACTCGGTGGCGCGCTATGAGCTTGTAGATGTGCTATTTTTCAATAGCTAAAGCATAACCTAATGCTAACACCAAAATGGATTCCCGTTCAGAATGGGTTAAAATACTTTTAAAAACTCATTATTATAGAAAGGCTTTTTAATGAGTCTGAATGAACATCTAGTTTCTGCTTTATCTTTTTTTTTCTTTCTTTAATTTCATTATTTTTGTGTTGCTCTTTTAGCTTTTGTTCATTCCCATTGTTGATTTGAATTGCCCGATAATGTGAGGCACTTTGTAAACTTGTTTTTGAAAAGTGCAAGACAAATAAAGTTAAAAGTATTATATCATATTAACATTGGACACAACGTTCTGATGAAGAGCTTTTTTTACTGACATGACCCACGTTGTTGTTTAGACTTTATACTCTGCTGTTGATTCCGTTAAAATTGCCAATCGCACACACTGTGATTTAACCCATTTTGGGGCAGGAAGCCCTCTTGGTGTTATAGCATTATGTTATGCTTTATAGCTATTGAAAAATAGCAGATCTACAAGTTCATAGCGCTACGAGCTTGCTATTTTGGAAAAATCGAAGAACGACTGACACATGAGAAACATAGCTTTTTCAGAAAACTGTCAGGATGTAGAAGACTTTTTTTTTTAGAATCTGATCTCAGGTCAGAATGGGTTAAATGTAATGTCAGTGGAAAACATGTACCTGCACCAGCATTCTCCTGGCCTTCATGGAAGAAGAGCAGTCATTGATCAAGTTGTCTCAACTCAAGTCCAACTCCCAGATGAGTTTCGATTCAATGGCCATGAGCGACAGCGTGTGCCATTCCTTATGTCCTTAGATCATTCTGGGCGGGAACCTCCTTTTGGTGTTTTATAACTAAGCATTATGTTATACTTTAGCTATTGAAAAATAGCAGATCTACAAGCTCATTAACCCATTTAGACCTGACGTCGAAATTCCTAAAATCATGACAGTTTTCTTGAAAAATCCATGTTTCTATGTCAGTCGTTCTCATACATTTTCATGTCCAGGAATCCCAAAAATATATGTATTCGGTCGCCGACCCCCATCTGAAAATATGTTGTTACAGGGACAGATCAAGCAAAGCTTTGAGTGAAAAACGTTCACTGTGAAAGAATATATATTCAAAGATTTGTGCCTCTTTTATTTTATTTTTTTTTAATAGCAGAACTACAAGCTCGTAGCGCTTCACTCGGTGCCGCGCTATGAGCTTGTAGATCTGCTATTTCTCAATGCTTAAAACACCAAAAGGGGTTCCCGCCCAAAATGGGTTAACTGTAAACCCGCAATCTTGCATTGTTTCAGGACGTTTCAATGGAAGCACGTTCAATCCATCATCAGGTCTATTGAAAAGGAGCTGGATGTGTGAATGGCTTTGCGTCAATAACGTCACTGTCCGATGGTGGTCTCTGGCGTGAACAGAAGACCCAAACAGATTGCGTAGGTTGGTGTACAGTACAACTGTACATGCATCATGTCTGAGGCCAAGAGCTGACGAACGTATCAATATTTTCAATTATGCTTCGCTGACCTGCTAAGTGTGCGTTTCTTCATGTTGAACTCCTTCAAACAATTTCAAAAAGTAAATTTGCACCGCAACTTGCAGCTATCATCAGCTATTTAAAATATATATATATATTTAAATAATGCTTATCTTTGTAATAATGTAATAATTTTGTAAATAATAATCTAAAGTAACTTGTAACAATTATGCAATTATAGTTAATTATTCAATTATAGTGGAGTGTATATATATGTATACAAGTATAAATTAAAACCTGGAAAGCATCTGTATCATGATTTTAGATTTCTTTGCCCATTCAAAACTAGCAGATAATATATACAACCTCATAAAACGTAACTTCATGCTGCGCTATGAGCTTGTAGATCTGTGCAATATATATATATATAATTATTTTTAAAGGTGATATAGGCTAGACGCCACTCTTCATTTCATTGTCAAAGTATTTGTATATTATGTGCAGTGACAATACATTTAATCTAATCTAATCTAATCTAATAAATCCACCATGGGTTGGTGCGAACTTTAACATTCACAGAGTGGCGGCCGGTGAAGACGTGTGAGGGCAGAGCAGGAATAGGGCGCCACGGCGGGTGACTTTCAACAGAGACCTCATACCTCCCACTGGGAGAGGCTGGGATGGCACACCCTCTGGGGGCAGCAGCTGAGCACACATATCCATGGCAATGATCCAGATCCACGCTATAGCTGTACAGTATATAGGAACATGCTAAGCATAGCTAAAATGCCTGAGCGATATTTCTATAACTGTGGAATGCTTAGCAGTTCGCTGACCACGCATGAGTCAACCTGTGGAGTCCTGCTTTTGGATAGTGTCATGACATTCAGTAGCCTGACACTCAGTCTGAATTTCCCTTTCGTTTCACTTCATTATTCAGACTGAAAGCCCTCTCCCCACGGCAGCAGTTTATGGTCAGTTTATGAGCTTGTAGGTCTGCACATTTTTTTTAATCCAAGAACGACTGACATAGAAACATAGCTTTTTCAGAAAACTGTCAGGATGTAGAAGACAATTTTAGAATCTGATCTCAGGTCAAAATAGGTTAAGCTTATTAGGTCTCTATAACTTTAGCATAATGTTGGCTATATAGCCAATATGTCTCGCTCCAACCCGAAATGCATTAATAAATACATGAAAAAAGGACCCACTGTAAGCACAAAACCATTTCTTCTCCGGTGCGTCCTGCTACAGCGGCAGAGCGAGGCCCCCGCCCGCCCGGTGTGAGGCTCATCATGTGTGACGCATTGCACGGCGGTAGGGAAGGCAACGCACCGCGGGGGCCTTCTCTCCCTGCGGACCTCCCCGCTCGCTGCACACTCCCAGGGGGATTAGACGAGTCAGTCCCACATCCTCCCCCGTCTCAGCGTCCCCCCAGGGAACCTGTCACACTCTCACCGCCGAGCCCCCAAAAGCAGCTACCTACCAGCCAGCCAGCCACCATGTGTCAACCCCTCACGCAGCACGACTATCGGCTCGTATTGCTATATACAGTGGCGTGCACAGACATTTAGAGGGGCAGGTGCTCAAGTGCCAAAAAGGGCACCTTGTGCAGCGCATTTTGGGGCGGGAACCCATTTTGGTGCTTTATAGCTATTGGAAAATAGCAGATCTACAAGCTCATAGCGCGCCACCGAGTGGCGCGCTACGAGCTTGTAGGTCTGCTATTTTTCTTTAATCGAAGAACCACTGACACAGAAACATAGCTTTAGATTGTGGGGGGCCTAAATAATATAGTAGAAGCGTTTTATCAATATTTGATCAATGTCACCGCATGGTCCACACACTACAAATTAAGGGAAAGAAATATTATTATTTTATGTATTTTTTTAAGAGCAAAATTGCCAAAAGGGCACTAGCACCCCCTAGTGTCTATCTGTGCACGCCACTGGCTATATATCTTTTAGACCATCCCCAAGCTTGCAGTTTCTGACTGTATACATGTACACTAGGGCTGCAACGATTCATCGATTAATCGTAGAATCAAATCGATTATTAAATAAATTACTTGTCAACTAATTTAGTAATTGATTAATCTAATCGGCAACTAATCACTAGTTTTTTTTTGCAATTTATCATAGGTGATTTACATGCATTTTACCAGTTTTTCCAGTGTTAAGTGTAAATAAAGTAAAAGAGAAGTGAGCCATATCTCTTCCCTTACAATCTGATGATAGTTGCACTGTTAGCGACTGCAAAGCAAAATATGACACATAGCGATTATAATATCAAGAACAATATTTATTTTTAAATGACCTATATGTATTTGAGTTCAGAGGAGTACTGTTCCTTCTAGACTGACACATGTGTAGCTATTCTTTAATCAAATGTATGCAGTCAGAATAAGCCTAAAGACACCATGAGTTGCTTTAATTAATTTAAATTTAGTTTGTCTTTTATTTGAATAGCAGCCTAATCAGCAGCTAATCAAATGACATTTTGAATTAATTATATATTTTTGTTCGTTAGAACATGTCCAAAATAACCTAAAATGTGAGTGTTGCTCTCTTTTTCGGCTGCTAAAACTATAAGCAAACCCTGCCGTATTTCACGGGTTCTGGTTTTGTGTCCATATGCACCACGGCTCGGTTTCAGAGACATTCTATAGGCCCTGCTCATGAGCATATATATTATGCGGACCCAGAACTATGAAATTATACTTGCATTTGTTTTGTTTTTCTAAAATTGTGGAAATGGCATCTACAAGCTCACAACGCTTTGTGTTGAGCGACGTTGTGAGGTTGGCTGAGGTTGGCTATAGTTTCACTTTTTCAGGCTATGGAAGGTTTTGGGTTACCCTAATAAAAACAAAATACCTGTTAGATTAGCTCTGAACAGTCAATTTTTACACTCTTTTTTTTTTATATATATATTCCACGATTTTGTAACCCATTTTTCACCCCTGTGTCAATCATCTAATGTGATCATGGGCTCTACACACCCTCCACCAACCTAGTCCCCATATATGGGGGACAAGGGGAGAGCAACGGACTTGAACTCATGCTTCATTCATGCCTGAGTGTCCAAGTTGCTCCTTTACACCTGACAGGGGGGAGTTTCCCTGGTTGGACGTAGCGAGTGGAAGGAACACGTTATTCCAACCAGTTCCTTTCCCCTCCATCAGGCGCCCCGGCTGGCCAGGGGGAGGCAGTTTAGTGACCAGGATTACTGCATGTTTTTTGTGAGGGTACCTACCCTATAGGGGACACGAGAGAACATGCAAACTCCACACAGAAAGGCCCTTTCGCCAACCCCGCCTTCGGGTATGGGCACTGATGACACGGAGGAGGAAACACGCCACATATTTTCTTAATGGCCGTGGCTAGCGTTTCAGGGCTGGAGCCAGGCTAGTCATTCAGGGCTGGAGCCAGGCTAGTCATTCAGGGCTGGAGCCAGGCTAGTCATTCGGGGCTGGAGCCAGGCTAGTCATTCAGGGGTGCAACAGTCAAGTCGAACTGATGGATTTAAGTGTAGTCATAGTGTCCGTCAATGGTGTCGTGAAAAAGATAGTGAAAATAGCTCACAGTCAGTGTTGCAATGTCACACACTATATGAATGTTTAAAATAACACCAAGTGTTTAATTAAAATAATTAATTGATATTTAAGAAAAGTAAAAAACACTTGCAACAATAGCAATAGAATGGATACATCGAAAAAAGCGTTAGCATATGGCTAAAATATGTCCTGTTTAAGCTCATTAGGTCTCTATAACTTTAGCATATTGTTGGCTACCAGTATATAGCCAATAATGTCTCGCTCCAACGGAAATGCATTAATAAATACATACAAATTCCATAAATACAATTCCAATTACAGGTCCAGAAGTGACCGACCGTGCCTTTTCAGTGGCCGGCCCCAAACTCTGGAACTGTCTGCCCCTTCATATTAAGTCTGCTCCCTCCTTAGAGACCTTTAAGGCTTTACTCAAAACCAATTTCTTCTCCCTGGTCTTTCAATGTTTGACCTAATTAACCTGTGTGCCGTTTGTGTTGCTGTTGATTTTGTTTTACTATGTTACTTGTGTTGATTGTATGTTTACCTCATGATTCTGTACAGCACTTTGGTTGACCTTCTGGTCTTTGTAAATGTGCTCTAGAAATAAAGTTTGATTTGATTTGATTTGATGAAAAAAATGACCCACTGTAAGCACAAAACCATTTCTTCTCCGGTGCGTCCAGCTGCTACAGCGGCAGAGCGAGGCCCCCGCCCGCCCGGTGTGAGGCTCATCATGTGTGACGCATTGCACGGCGGTAGGGAAGGCAACGCACCGTGGGGGCCTTCTCTCCCTGCGGACCTCCCCGCTCGCTACACACTCCCAGGGGGATTAGTCAGTCGAGTCAGTCCCACATCCTCGTCCCCGTCTCAGCGTCCCCCCAGGGAACCTGTCACACTCTCACCGCCGAGCCCCCAAAAGCAGCTACCTACCAGCCAGCCAGCCACCATGTGTCAACCCCTCACACAGCACGAGTATCTGCTCGCATTGCTATATACAGTGGCGTGCACAGACATTTAGAGGGGCAGGTGCTCAAGTGCCAAAAAGGGCACCTTGTGCAGCGCATTTTGGGGCGGGAACCCATTTTGGTGCTTTAGCTATTGAAAAATAGCAGATCTACAAGCTCGGTGGCACGCTATGAGCTTGTAGGTCTGCTATTTTTCTTTAATCGAAGAACCACTGACACAGAAACATAGCTTTAGATTGTGGGGGCCTAAATAATATAGTAGAAGCGTTTTATCAAGATTTGATCTATTTGCTCTAGCACCCCCTAGTGTCTATCTGTGCACGCCACTGGCTATATATATTTTAGACCGTCCCCAAGCGTGCGTTTTCTGACTGTATATGTACACTAGGGCTGCAACGATTGATCGATTAATCGTATAATCAAATCGATTATTAAATTACTTGTCAACTAATTTAGTAATTGATTAATCGAATCGGCAACTAATCACTAGTTTTTTTTGCAATTTATCATAGGTGATTTACATGCATTTTACCAGTTTTTCCCATTCTGAACGGGAACCCATTTTGGTGTTAGCATCATGTTATGCTTTAGCTATTTAAAAATAGCAGATCTACAAGCTCATAGCGCGCCACCGAGTGGCGCGATACGAGCTTGTAGGTTTGCTATTTTTGAAAAATCGAAGAACAACTGACATTTTTAGAATCTGAAGTGAGCCATATCTCTTCCCTTACAATCTGATGATAGTTGCACAGTAGCGACTGCAAAGCAAAATATGACACATAACGATTATAATATCAAGAACAATATTTATTTTTAAATGACCTATATGTATTGGAGTTCAGAAGAGTACTGTTCCTTCTAGACTGACACACATGTGTAGCTATTCTTTAATCAAATGTATGCAGTCAGAATAAGCCTAAAAGACACCATGAGTTGCTTTAATTAATTTAAATTCAGTTTGTCTTTTATTTGAATAGCAGCCTAATCAGCAGCTAATGAAATGACATTTTGACTGAATTATATATTTATGTTAGTTAGAACATGTCTAAAATAACCTAAAATATATTTTTAAGGTGATAGCTAAATAAGTGTCTTAATCCTATTAATCGATTAAATAATCGGCAGATGAATCGATTATGAAAATAATCGTTAGTTGGAGCCCTTAATGTACACACAGCAAAATCCTGAGTGTTGCAGCTCTTTTTCGGCTCCTAAAACTATAAGCAAACCCGTTTTCACGGGTTCTGGTTCTGTGTCCATATGCACCACGGCTCGGTTTCAGAGATATTCTATAGGCCCTGCTCAAGACAAGAGCATATATATTATGCGGACCCAGAACTATGAAACTATACTTTAATTTGTTTTGTTTTTTCTAAAATTGTGGAAATGGCATCTACAACGCTTTGTGTTGAGCGACGTTGTGAGGTTGGCTATAGTTTCACTTTTTCAGGCTATGGAAGGTTTTGGGTTACCCTAATAAAAACAAAATACTTGTTAGATTAGCTCTGAACAGTCAATTTTTACACTCTTTTTTTTAATATATATATATATATATATATATATATATATATATATATATATATATATATATATCCCACGATTTTGGAACCCATTTTTCACCCCTGTGTCAATCTAATGTGATCCTGGGCTCTACACACCCTCCACCAACCTAGTCCCCATATATGGGGGACAAGGGGAGAGCAACGGACTTGAACTCATGCTTCCTTCATGCCTGAGTGTCCAAGTTGCTCCTTTACACCTGACGGGGGGGAGTTTCCCTGGTTGGACGTAGCGCGTGGAAAGAACCTGTTATTTCAACCAGTTCCTTTCCCCTCCATCAGGCGTCCCGGCTGGCCAGGGGGAGGCAGTTTAGTGACCAGGATTACTGCATGTTTTTTGTGAGGGTACCTACCCTAGGGGACACGGGGAGAACATGCAAACTCCACACAGAAAGGCTCTTTCGCCAACCCCGCCTTCGGGTATGAGCACTGATGACGTGGAGGAGGAAACTCGCCGCCAGCACCCACAGCGCCCCGAGCGGGAATCGAACCCAGGAACTTCTAGCTGTGAGGCGACAGCACTACCAACTGTTCCACCGTGCCCCCCTAATTTTCTACACTCTTACACAATTTAATTATGTAGGAGCAGATAAATGATCCGGTGAAGCTGTGTCTGTCAATGAGCGAGTCCTCTGAGCGGCCGGTCTCCCAATGCGGTGTGCAGCATACAGTAATTACCATCGATGTAAAAGGCCCGGCCCATTTGCTTGCTTGCAAATGCATTAACTGAACTGTGGGAGATTGATTAGACCAAAAAGGGTAAAATTTTTGCACGGGGCTCAAAAAGTTACGCGTATACCCATTTAACACTGTATTATACATTTAAATTTTTATAGGCCGTTATCTGGAATGACTCGCAGCAAGTGCAGCTGTAGAATACGTTTAGGTTCCTACTAGTACACCGACATTACAAGCGACTGATGGTGAAATATCACAGAGTGCGTTGTAAAACAGTTAACCCTCTGTAGGAAGCGGTCAGCTGTTCATACTCCATTATCTTCATGACGAGAGAGTGACTGGAGACAGGTGGAGTTAGCTGGTTAGGTTCAGGGCATCTGCATGGGCTGGTTTTTATGCAAAACCATATAAGTCTGGTATAGCACCAGAGCTGGTAATGGGAGAAAAAAAATCACACCGTGTGAACTGAGTGACTCTCTCTCCTAAGCCGAAAAGGACGTTTTTGAAAGGCAACATCAGCTGAATTCGTCCAACACCTCCCTCTCTCCCCTTCTCCCCCCCTTTCCCTCTCTCTCCCCCCCTCTCCCTCTCCCCCTCTCCCTCTCCCCCTCTCCCCCTCTCCCTCTCTCCCTCTCTCCCTCTCTCTCTCTCTAGCAGGCACTAGCAGCACTCTCTCTCTCGCACAACAGCGCCCCTACTGGTACTAATAGTCATACTGGTGCACATTAACATCACACGGACACATAGGTGAACACTAGCTTTTTATTGAGAGAGGGGAAAAGGAATTTGCCGCTGCCTGTTGTTCCTGTCTGTCGACTATAAAACAACACTACAACATGACGTAACGATATCATCCTGATGACTACAAAACAACACTACAACATGACGTAACGATATCATCCTGATGACTACAAAACAACACTACAACATGACGTAACGATATCATCCTGATGACTACAAAACAACACTACAACATGACGTAACGATATCATCCTGATGACTACAAAACAACACTACAACATGACGTAACGATATCATCCTGATGACTACAAAACAACACTACAACATGACGTAACGATATCATCCTGATGACTACAAAACAACACTACAACATGACGTAACGATATCATCCTGATGACTACAAAACAACACTACAACATGACGTAACGATATCATCCTGATGACTACAAAACAACACTACAACATGACGTAACGATAACATCCTGATGACTACAAAACAACACTACAGCATGACCTAACGATATCATCCTGATGACTACAAAACAACACTACAGCATGACCTAACGATATCATCCTGATGACTACAAAACAACACTACAACATGACGTAACGATATCATCCTGATGACTACAAAACAACACTACAACATGACGTAACGATATCATCCTGATGACTACAAAACAACACTACAACATGACGTAACGATATCATCCTGATGACTACAAAACAACACTACAACATGACGTAACGATATCATCCTGATGACTACAAAACAACACTACAACATGACGTAACGATATCATCCTGATGACTACAAAACAACACTACAACATGACGTAACGATATCATCCTGATGACTACAAAACAACACTACAACATGACGTAACGATAATCATCCGCTCCCGACAGGATCACACAGACTTTTGAAACAGAGACCAGGCTTTCCCTCCGAGGTGGTGTTTCCACCACCGAGGTTAGGTGAGGTTAGGTGAACACAAGCATTGCTGTTGGTAAATGGTAAATGGTGCATTTATATAGCGCCTTTATCCAAGGCGCTTTACAGAGATTGTGCATTACATTCACCCATTCATACACCGATGGCAGCGGAAACCATGCAAGGCACCAACTAGCACATCGGGAGCAATTAGGGGTTCAGTGTCTTGCTCAAGGACACTTCGACAGTAACTCTGGGGGAGCCCGGGTTCGAACTGGCGACCTTACGGTTACCATCCAGGCACTCTACCCCTGAGCCACCGCCGCCGTTCCTTGGAGTGGTGGCACCACTCAAAAATAAATATAAAGTGCGAAATGTATATACAACTTCTACGAGGTGCCGTATAAGTGTGGAAAATGTCAAAACAAATGAGAGTCAAGGGGTGAGCAGTTTTTAAAAGAAATGCCGCAAAGCAGACTGCAGCGTGCTGAGGCGAGCGACTCTTATACAGGTTTCTGAAATGTCATATTATGCAAATGCTGTATAATTTCACCTGCTGCTTTAGGCATCCACAAACATTCCTGTAGTAAAGTAAAAATGGCATGCATTCCTTCCTGCCTCTTTGAGAATTATCCGTGACTCCTGCAGACGGTGGACACGCACGCCGAGGCTGAGAGAGTGCCTCGATAGCCAATCGGTGTCACACAAGTTTAAATTGAAAAAACCCTGGACGTTTGAATGAGCACTGTCGGCATGTGTGCGACTGTGAGTGCGAGTGCGAGTGCGAGTGCGAGTGCGAGTGCGAGTGCGAGTGCGAGTGCGAGTGCGAGTGTGTGTGTGTGTGTGTGTGTGTGTGTGCGTGTGCCATGGGCCATGTGCATAAACTGACCATGAGTGGCCTAAGAATAGCTGGCATGACAAAAAGCAAAGCCAAACAACTTGCCAAATACTGTTCTGTTTCGTCTGTTATAGGCAGTTTGTCTGTGTGGAGAAGGAGGTGCCATGTGTATCCTTAAGTGAACATGAACTGTCAACCCCGTTATATTTGTTTCCTTGTAAAATTAATTGTAATTTGTGGATTCAAATAAAGAAATCAAAATGTGAATGGGTGTGTGTGTGTGTGTGTGTGTGTGTGTGTGTGTGTGTGTGTGTGTGTGTGTGTGTGTGTGTGTGTGTGTGTGTGTGTGTGTGTGAGAGAGTGTGTGTAAATGTGTGTGGATGTGCACGAACAGAGAAATAAACTTGAGGTGGGGACTGATCTGCCTTCAACATTATGCTCAGACAACACTGACATCTAGTGGCAGGTCCCAGAAGATGTGCTCCAACATAATATAGGAATGTAGCTAAATAAATTGCCATGACATCATCCCATCTTTAAACCCATTCTGACCTGAGATCAGATTTATACGAGGTTTCCACTGGACACACACACACTGGTCTGATTAACCCATTCTGACCTGAGATCAGATTCTAAAAATGTCAGCCGTTCTTCGATTTTTTTCAAAAATAGCAGACCTACAAGCTCAAGCTACGAGCTTGTAGGTCTGCTATTTTTGAAAAATTGAAGAACCACTGACATAGAAACATAGCTTTTTCAGAAAACTGTCAGGATGTAGAAGACATTTATAAAAAATCTGATCTCAGGTCAGAATGGGTTAAGATCAACTGACTGGAAGCAAGCACACTGACTGCATCACATAACAGCACTGGTTCTCACAGTGCATGGGGCCACTTATAGAGAGTATATGCACATGCATGATTCTCCCATCAGGACACGCCCCCCTCATCTAGACTGAGTGGCAAAACATTGAGCAGCATGTTGGAGTGTTGGGAGTTTGGAAGCGCTCGTTGTAAATCACTCAACCGTCCTGCCGTACCACCTGTTTCTAAATGTCACATAATGCAGGAGGCAGCAACATGTTGTGTTATTGAAAACAAGCACTTCCAAACTCTGACACTTGACACTCTGAAAAATTATCAAACGCAGGGCATTTCTTGACAGAAAGTATAGCTCATAACGTTTCTATGGTGGATTTTAATGAAACAAAAACTTTGCAGATAAAAAGAGGATAATTCAAGCTTTCCGTTCAGCTGCAATGTTGGTGAGTTTAACATTGCAGACAGGACTTTTCTGTGTGGATGAATGGGCTGTCAAGGCCAGCAAGTAGTTTTTTGCCACTCAGTGGGCGTTCCCGCATAACTTCCAGGTACGATGATGTCACGCGCATAGTACCCTCTATTATAAACGACTTAGGTCTCGTTTTTCCTGTAATGTTGCTTGCATAATCAGTTGGGGGGTTGCGGCCTGTTTAAGTGTAGTTGCTTACTTGGGCTTTCTTCCTAAATGTTGTTTACAATGGTGAACTTGTAGATCGCCATTTTCAAATAAATAGAGTAGACAAAAGGCTATAGGTTTAAAGAGCTCATGTGTTCAGTCGTTTCTCAGCCAGCAGCACCTGCTGTGTTTTCAATCAACTCCCTCCTCACACCGCTGGAGGATCCCAGCGGGATTGTGTTTTGTGTTTGTTGACAGTATTAATCTATTGCATCGTATTTGTCAATAATGTTTTGGCCACGGGTGTATGATTATCCAACCTCAAGCAGGTTGGAGAAGGACGTTGTGCAGGGAAGTGTCAAGATTGTTGTTGAGTGATTGATGTTTTTACTGACAAAACAAAATGTGTACACACACACACACACACACACACACACACACACTGACAGCCCTATTGAATGGTTGAGCTACCAGGCACTTTTACAGATCCAACCTTTGACTGACTTCTGAAATGCCACAATGATAAGGTTCAAGCCAGGTTCAAGGTTGTTTATTAGTGTCCCCGAAGGGCAAAAGAATGCGACCGCCCTCTTCAAGAGGCAAGCAGAGTGTCACCCAGCCTTCAATCCTTAACATTGCATATGAACTAGTAGGTATAGTTTAGTACCGTATTAGGCCATATTGTGAGGTCCCTTTTCGTTCCCGCGTCATGGGCACTACACATTCAATGCATTTTTTCATAGATAATACCCTTATGGACTTTGAGTTCAAAGTTCTACTCATAATATCCTACAGTATAGTTTATTGCAGGGGGGGGGGGGGGTGCATGGTTTGGTGGCATGGATCTAAGATCTAAGAATCTCTCGGGCAGACTGCAGTATGTGAGACTGCAGGGTTGTCTGTTCAGAGGCACTCCCCAAGGTCACCTTTCCTGCTCACCCTATAGACGAATTCAGAAACGGGTCTCATGGTCGCAGCTTACATCGAGATTAACCCGTTTGGTTTAAGGCTGCTCCAGCAGTATCGGCAACATTCCAAAAAACTAAACAAACGGAATGTCAAAATATCCACCGCGGGGTCTGAGACCAGAGCCATTGAGTAATTACATGCTACTTTAAATGCTTAGTATGACCTTTCACTGCTTCGTCTCAACCATTACTCAATGGCTCTGGTCTCAGACCCCACAGTGGATATTTTGACAACGGGACTATTGCTGAAATGTCAGATGCTGTGACAGTTTGTGGTACTTTATATTAATGTTGCATACAATATGTTGAAATAATTCTGACCTTAGTTAGTTTGCATTATTCCAAATTAGGGGGGGCGTGGTAACATTTTGATAGACCAGTCATTTTGGGCCAAGGTGCACTGCTTTTCTTTTCTACCTTCCATTACACAGTAGGTTGTGAAATGTTTATGTATGAAACATGAGCTTTTGGCTCAATGTACTATGTGTATGTTTCAGTGTGCTGGGTGCCAATAACGTTAGTTGAAGCGTTTTTGTTTAAGCAATTTGCTACATTTCATTATCTAGATTAACGTATGAGTAAACTAAGGCACCAGTACTTGTTTCAGATGTTAGGTATACAGTATGTATTTATGACATAAATATTTTGTGTTGCCAAAATCAATACAACACATTTTACAAGCAAAAACAGCAGCACAAGATTTTCGTTTTTTGGTTATATATTTGTATATACTGTACATTTCTGGCCTGTGACAAAATACTGCAGGATATTATGAGTAGAACTTTTAACCCAAAGTTCAGAAGGGTATTATCTATGAATAAATGCATTGAATGAGTAGTGCCCATGACGCAGGAACGAAACTCATTTTCTAAGCACTTTTTCATGGGTCCCAACACGGCCTATGGGTCCACTTTAGTATGCACATGCATGATTTTCCCATCAGGACACGCCCCTCTCATCTAGACTGAGTGGCAAAACATTGAGCAGCATGTTGGAGTGTTGGGAGTTTGGAAGCGCTCGTTGGAAATCACTAAACCGTCCTGCCGTACCACCTGTTTCTAAATGTCACATAATGCAGGAGGCAGCAAGATGTTGTGTTATTGAAAACAAGCACTTCCAAACTCTGACACTTAGAAAAATAATCAAATGCAGGGCATTTCTTGACAGAAAGTATAGCTCATAACGTTTCTATGGTGGATTTTCATGAAACAAACACAGATAAAAAGAGGATAATTCAAGCTTTTCGTTCAGCTGCAATGTTGGTGAGTTTAACATTGAAGTAGTAGGTATAGTTTGGTGGGTAGTACCGTATACATCCAATGCACAGCCAAATTCATCAGCTCACACACGTCCACACATGTACAAATATATGTTAATGTACAGTAGACTACAGTATATGTATTTTGGTCAATATAATGTCATCAATAAATCAGTCTAATGATACCCGGTGAAGGTCAGTACGACCAAATTGTAATAGCAGCTGATTTGTTTTGACTAAACATAATGACATATTATGGAAGGTGTCAGTATTGAAGTAGTGTCAATTTTGAACGAGGCATCAAAATCACGAATGGTCACAGTTTTGGTCGATTGATCAATGTTTGTATTGACAAAAATGTTAGTGTATTTGTACATTAAACACAAAAAAGTAAAAAAACCTTGATCTTATTTTCATTGTGTACATATGTGTGAGTAAAAGGCGTGTCACCTGTTGAGGGAAGTATAGAATTCCTCTCTGTCAACAGCAGGAGAACCCGCCCCATGTGAAGAAATCTAGTGTTTTAAAAGTACGAGGAGGAAGTGTTTGTCGTTTGTCATTTCCAAGAGAGACTACACATTGTAGGCTATACTTGTGGATTTACAGTAACTGCGGGCGTTTAAAATGAGCGGTGCGCATTATGGAGGTAGGTTGGACTTCATTTAAAAAAATACTAATAAGATTGTTTCATGTAATAATAATAATGTGATTTCATGATTGATGAATCTAAAGACTGATTTATCGTATGATTACTGTTAAAGAGGAGACATTTCATAGTAGGCAGGAATAGTGAGCCAATATAATCAGTGTAATTATCACTGTATCAACATCCAATACGACTAATTATTTAACAACAGGCGCATTAAAAAGGTGTTTATAGTAATTGGTACAGTAGACGGAGCATTTCGGAAATCATGTCCACATAATATGCTTCCTGGCAAAATGAAACATGTCCAAAACCTTCTCCGACTGAGCTCAAGATTCTTTTTTTGGGGATACTGTGAGCTACATTACTTTTAGCACCCAACAGCCTGAAATAAACTACCATTCGAACTCAGACACGCACCCTCTGTAGACATTTTTAAACCTCAACTCAAGACTCACCTCTTCACTCTTGCTTTTAGTTGAGTTTTAACCCATTCTGAACGGGCACCCATTTTGGTGTCGGCATCATGTCATGCTTTAGCTATTGAAAATAGCAGATCTACAAGCTCATATCGCGCCACCGAGTGGCGCGATACGAGCTTGTAGGTCTGCTATTTTTTGAAAAATCGAAGAACGACTGACATTTTTAGAATCTGATCTCAGGTCAGAATCGGTTAATCAGACCAGTGTGTGTCCAGTGGAAACCTTGTGTGAATCTGATCTCAGGACAGAATGGGTTAATATGCACGATCCTACCCTGTCCTGAATGATTTGCTGCATGTGGTGTTTTTATTTGTTTTTATTTATTTTGTGTTCTTATATTCTATTTTGTTCTTTGCCATTGTTTCTATCATTTTAACTACTTGTGTTTTATTGTATTCTATGTTTTGTCCTGCCCTGTGAAGCACTTTGAGCTGCATTTATGTATGAAAGGTGCTATACAAATAAAGTTTATTATTATTATGCGTCATGACGAAGGGTATATTTCTGTCTGACAGGGTATGATGGAAGGATATCAAACTCCTATGAACGGAGGATTGTTTTGGTTGGAAGACGGGCGTAGGGAAGAGGCGCAGCGGGAAACACCATCCTGGGGAGAGAGGCTTTCGAGGCGGAGCTGTCCCCGTCTTCCCTGACGTCCGAGTGCAAGAAGGCCAAGGGCGCGGTGGACGGACGGAGGGTGGCCGTGGTGGACACGCCGGGCCTGTTTGACACCAACCTGACCCAGGAGGACGTGCTGCAGAGGATCAAGATGTGCATCTCCCTGGCCAGCCCCGGGCCCCACGCCTTCCTGGTGCTCATCCAGCTGGGGAGGTTCACGCAGGAGGAGATGGACACGGTGCGGATGCTACAGACCACCTTCGGCGACGCCGCGGCCAAACACAGCATGGTGCTGTTCACCCACGGGGACAAGCTGAAGAAGCGGACCATCGAAGGGTTCGTGTCGGAGGAGCGCGGCTCTGCGGGACATCATCGGCGACTGCCACGGGCGATACCACGTCTTCAACAACGAGGTGAGGGACCCCGGGCAGATCTCCGGGCTCCTCGACAAGATCGACCGATGGTCGTGGACAACGGCGGCACGCACTACACCAACGACATGTTCGTGATGGCCGAAGACGCCATCGAGAAAGAGAAGGAGCACCTCATGAAGGAGTACGAGCCCCTGAGGCAACGGGAGCTGGCGGACCTGCGAGTGAGTCACGTGGGAGCGTCCCTCGACAGGGAACGGAGGGCGGTAGACCACCGCTACGAGTCCAAAGCCCGGTACAAGGCCGAACGCTCCAACGGCTTCACCAAAGGTCCCGTTATCGCCGGCTGCGCGGCCGGCGGAGCCGCCGTGGGGCTTTCTGATCGGAATCGCCGGAGGCCGATCGGCATGGTGGTGGGAGCGGCCGTCGGAGCGGCGGTCGGCGCCGCCGCCGGCGCGCTGACCGTGCATGTCTCCAAGAGCTGCAACGTGCAATGATGGAACCCGTTTAGGCCCGACGTCAAAAAAGAAAAGAAAATAAACGTTCGCTCTGAAGGAATATAGGCCTATATTCAAAGATGTGTGCCGCATTTTCACGATTTGTCAAAAAATAGCAGACCTTTGCATTATGAATAGTTTCATGTATTAGTGAAGGAGAAGCCGTCCAAATGTGTTTTTACTGGTTTAAGGATGCTTTAGAGAAATGCATTATGTAAACATTTTAATGACTTTGTTTTGTATAATTTTTTTGGTATTCAGACAGCCAGCAATGAGTAAAACGCTCCCCACAAAAATGTAGTCTCTGTGACACATCTAGGGGCCACAATCTGCATTTAAAGATGTTCCTAGAAGCTTTGTCATTGGTCTGGGGAAATAAACTGTTGAAATGCCTGGGGAGCGTTTTACGCATTGCTGGCTGTCTGAATACCAAATACCAAAACAAAAAAAATCAAAAAATCATTAAAGGTTTTGACATAATATTGCAGTATAGCAATACAGCTTTAAATAAAGGTTTATACTTATTCCACCAGTAATCATTCTAAAAACCTGTTTTGTATACACAGAATACCCCCCGCCGGCAGAACTACAGCATAAAAGTACATTTGAGTGCTGCTTTCCAACCCCCCCCCCCCCCCCCCCCCCCCCCCCCCACCCCCCCCCCCCCTTTTTTTTATGGTTTCAAACTGATTTGGAAAGAACATGAAAGAAAAAGAAAATGTATCCCATGAAATTAAAATTCATGCCAAAAACCTCTTTAGGTTAGTCTCTCTTAAATTAGCCCTTTGCTAAGTCCCTCCCCAACCCGTCTTCAACCAATAGTCACCTTAGCAAGCGAGGAGACAGGGCAAGCTGTCCTTCTCACTCATTGAGATGCATGTTATAAATAAATTAGGGCTGTCAATCGATTAAAATATTTAACTCGATTAATCGCATGATTGTCCATAGTTAACTGTGATTAATCGCAAATTAATCGCATATTTTGTATACGTTCTAAATATACCTTAAATCAGTGGTTTTCAAGATTTTTCATATCAAGGCCCATTATTTATTCTGCATTTGAGCCAAGGACCACCATTTTGATGACATTTAGCCTTCCAGACCCAAACTAAAGAACTGTATTGATGTTGGCCAATGGTACCATTACGAGAGATAACAGGCCATGTTGATCAAAATAACATGTTTTCTAAGTTTTCTAATTGTGTAGACTCACTGGGAGAGAGAGAGAGGGGGAGTGAGGCGGGGCTCATACGAGGAAATAATGACATTATTTCGATAAACTAGAAATACGAGGAAATGACAGAGGGAGAAACAGTAGGCCTGTAGCAACTTTAACGACCGTCCGACAGGAGGTAACAGTTGCTAAACTAGTTGGATTGGCATTGGACAATCACAATCACATTGTCCAATGCTGCAAGCTGTGCCCTAGTTTTGTTCTGCTTTTAACTGTGTTCTTGTACTGTTTTTAACCTGTACGGCGACCTTGAGTGGCCTGAAAGACGCCTTACAATATTATTATTATTTTAGGGTGGGGTTTAGCGTCAGGCTAATTGCTGTTGGTGAATCTGTAATCCAGCAACGTTCAGTCCGTTCAAATTAGGCTAGGAATTGACAGAAATCTTCTATGATGAATGATGCAAGAAAGTGCAATCCCAGATTCTGAGCAGGTACGCAGGCTTCAGTGAGCCTCCCATGTACTATATACCCTGAGTATCGGCTAATGCCATCAGGTAGGAGGTATGAGGTCCATGCGTGCAAATACAATAGGTATAAAAGCATTCCTTTGTCCCTCTGTCAATCACACTCCTTAACAGAGTCCTTGCAGAGGGCAGACAGGGTAGGGGTCGAAGGTTATGAGGTGATGTTATTCTTCTTTTGCACTAGGTATGTTGGTGTGTGGTTTTTTAATGTTGTACGGGTCACTGTGTGCCTTTGTTGTATTGTATTGTATTGTATTGTATTATATTGTATTGTATGCTGCAGAGCGGGTCCTTGGGGGTCCAAGACAAATTTCTCCCTTGGGAGACAAAATAAAATAACCTTGAACCTTGAAGCCTGTCCATTGAATCATCAAACACATAATGAATACAATAGTGAAAAGATATGCCTGATAATGAATCATTATTGTCGATCAAATCAAAGTTATACTATGTGGTGGTCATGGGTTGAGCAAAAGAGGTTTAAAGAAAAGTTACAAATCAATCACAGGAGAAGCACCGAGAAACGACAGAGCGTTGCATTTTATCTGGAAAATGCCATAAAAGTGATAAGAGACCATGTTATTCCCATTTTAAAAGTGGGGTCTGGGGACCCCAAGGGGCCTTTCACAGGGTTCCAGGAGGTCCTTCGCAAAATGACTTATACAGTATTAACGCATCACAATCAATTCATTATTATTATTGATTTAATATTTTTTGGCATCAAATATTTATTTTATTTGGATTTATCTCTCAATGCTGTATATCTAACTATACATGTGCCAGTTCTCTGTCTGTCTGTCTGTCTGTCTGTCTGTCTGTCTGTCTGTCTGTCTTAACCCATTCTGACCGGGCACCCATTTTGGTGTCAGCATCATGTTATGCTTTAGCTATTTAAAAACAGCAGATCTACAAGCTCGTATCGCGCCACCGAGTGGCGCGATACGAGCTTGTAGGTCTGCTATTTTTGAAAAATCGAAGAGCGACTGACATTTTTAGAATCTGATCTCAGGTCAGAATGGGTTCATCAGACCAGTGTGTGTCCGGCGGAAACCTCGTATGAATCTGATCTCAGGTCAGAATGGGTTAAATTCGACACACGCGTTCCACACCCCAACAGGGAGTCTGTGGCACATGTACACCATTTTCGAGAAAAACATCACAAAAGGCTCTGGTCATGACGGCTCTGCCAGTGGGCCTATAACCCATTCTGACCTGAGATCAGATTCATACGAGGTTTCCGCCGGACACACACTGGTCTGATGAACCCATTCTGACCTGGGATCAGATTCATACGGAGGTTTCCGCCGGACACACACTGGTCTGATGAACCCATTCTGACCTGAGATCAGATTCTAAAAATGTCAGTCGTTCTTCGATTTTTCAAAAAATAGCAGACCTACAAGCTCGTAGCGCGCCACTCGGTGGCGCGATATGAGCTTGTAGATCTGCTATTTTTCAATAGCTAAAGCATAACATGATGCTGACACCAAAATGGGTGCCCGGTCAGAATGGATTAATGAGGCCAAGTCCTCACACCTGTGTAATTTCCAGCCTCTAGCCTCAGCCAATTGATTGCCATGGCAACCACACACCTGCCAATTGATTACTTAACCAGTGTACTTTTCACAGTCGGTTACATGCACAGATATCCATGTGGGACACCGACAGATAGTTAAAACAGGTGCTATGACAACGGATATTATTAGGTTCCCAAGTAGTCCGGTGGCCAAACGGACACGTACAGGTCTAGTTAACCCATTTTGACCTGAGATCAGATTAAAAAAAAATGTCTTCTACATCCTGACAGTTTTCTGAAAAAGCTATGTTTCTATGTCAGTGATTCTTCGATTTTTCAAAAATAGCAGACCTACAAGCTCGTAGCGCGCCACTCGGTGGCGCGCTATGAGCTTGTAGATCTGCTATTTTCCAATAGCTAAAGTCATTCGCTAAAACCAAAAGGGATTCCCGCCCAAAATGGGTTAAAATATAGAAAGACCTGTCCACTATTTTAAAAAATGGCATGGTATTGTTTGGTTGTCTATTTTTATTTCTCACTGCACTTTATATTTTATACACTGCATCATGTTTTTTCATTATGTCGCAGATTTTAATATTCCTTCAGTTTTATGTTAAGAACGTCCTTTCTTAAAAAAAACAATCGTCATTGTAATGAATTTATACTGTTAAAGGAAGATATACAGTCATTCTAATCTACATACAGATCAATAAATACATGTAAAACAATTTTTTTTCCAATGCATTATCATTGATAAGGATGGCATGACTGGGTCATGACTTTTGAAACTCAGGTTGGCTCAACCACAGATCAACAGAGCAGGTGTAGTGTGCCATGACTGCCATCTAGTGGCTGAATGTTTCCTATGCAGTGATTAGAGCACCTTGCAAGTGCTCTAATACTTTGTTTGAATGCTGTCACAGTGGTCAGCAGTGGTGTAACTTGAGTTAATGCACTTAGTTACTTTACACTGTAAAGTAAAGAAAGTAGGCTACATTTACTCAAGTACTGTACCTAGTTGAGTACAATGTTGAGGTATTTAAAAAAGAAACTAAGCCATGATGACTAAAACTATGACTAAATATATAGTACTGTCGATTTTGTCAACAAATAACTACACACAAAAAAAAATAGTACCATTTTACGCTTGGTTGCATGTCGAAAATAGCAGATATACTAGCTTGTAGATCGGCTATTTTCAGCAAGTGTAAAATGCTACAAATACAATGTTATGATAGTCGACTAAAACTAGACTGGACATGCCAGGTGACTAAAATGTGACTAAAACTAAATGAAAACAATTCAAAGAGACCATGACTAAAACTAAAATCTAAATTTGCTGCCAAGAACAACACTGAAACCAAGTCCACGTCGCTCTACAGTCGCGCTGCACCGTATATGCATCGATTGACACACTGCTAGATGACCAGCGACCGGCCACGCACAGTGTGACCATGCAGTGACCACGCCATGCCATTTCCACCCAGGGATTAAAACACCCAAGACAGCAAAGCAAGCTGACCCTAGCCGCTAGCCCCTTAAGATAGCACTTTTGTAAGTGTTGTAGACTTGGAATTGGACAGCATTTGTATACAGACTTATAGCATGTGATGTAGACGGCACTAGAATTGCATTGTATGTAGTCATAGCACTATAGTATAGTATAGTATAGTATAGTATAGTATAGTATAGTATAGTATAGTTTCATAGAGATTGCACTGTTACGTTCTTAGCTTACGCCAAGTTTCATGAATACTACTTTTTATGTATGTGATGTATTGCCATGCTTTTTTTTTGTTGTTCTTGCCTATACTGTAAATCGCTCTGGATTAACCCATTCTGACCGGGCACCCATTTTGGTGTTGGCATCATGTTATGCTTTAGCTATTTAAAAAAAGCAGATCTACAAGCTCATATCGCGCCACCGAGTGGCGCGATACGAGCTTGTAGGTCTGCTATTTTTGAAAAATCGAAGAACGACTGACATTTTTAGAATCTGATCTCAGGTCAGAATGGGTTCATCAGACCAGTGTGTGTCCAGTCGGAAACCTCGTTATGAATCTGATCTCAGGTGAGAATGGGTTAAGAGTGTCTGCTAAATGTCTATGCATTGTAAAATTGTAGAGCAGCATACATTACATTACAGAGCCGGTCTGAGTCTCCACAGAAACAGTACGTGTAAAGACAAGTGGTTTTCAAAGTGCAGCCATGCAGGGACCCTCCTAGTCCTCAGGGTTCCTTGAGAGGGTCCAAATGGACCCTTAGACGGGTATGTAACACCGATAAGTGTACAAATCCTAGAGACTATATAGAGTTATGGGGGCCATTATTACCACCTCTCTGTAGATCCAGTAATAGATGCGAGACAGAAGTTCTGCCATTCTACGGTGTTCCATCTCCTCGTTACGCGTGTTGTCTTCATTCCGTACTGCATTATGCAATGATAGAATGGCAAGCTGCATTGTGGTTGACAAATGAGTTGTGTGTGCTGCGAGCACACACACACGCACGCACGCACGCACACGCACACACGCACACACACACACACACACACACACACACACACACACACACACACACACAATGTATAAATGATGGATAAGGGGTCAGGACAGCTAGGCCGTTTCGGGGAGGGGTCAGAATGAATTACAGACTTTGACTGTCAAACTCATCCCTTTTCATCTCTTTTACACAGGATCCAGAAAGCTGAAAAAAGCCAATGAACTTCGCATCGTTCTAGTCGGGAAGACGGGAGCGGGGAAGAGCGCCTCGGGAAACACCATCCTGGGCAGGGAAGCGTTTTTATCCGAGCTGTCGCCGGCCGCCAAAACCAAGGAATGCACGAGGGCCGACGGAGACTTCGACGGACGCATGGTCTCCGTCATAGACACCCCGGGCCTGTTCGACACAGATCTAAACCAAGAGGAGCTGCTGAGACGCATCGAGACGTGCGTCTCTCTGTGCGCCCCCGGCCCGCACGCCTTCCTGGTGGTGATTCAACTGGGCAGGTTCACGCAGGAGGAGAGAGACACCGTGGAGATGATCCAGGCCATGTTCGGCAAGGAGTCGAGCCAGTGCATAATGCTGCTTTTCACCCACGGGGAGGCGCTGAAGGGGAAGACCATCGAGGAGTTCATCTCCAAGAGCGACGCGCTGAAGGACATCATCGAGAGATGTCACGGCCGCTACCACGTCTTCAGCAACGAGGCGACGGAGCCGCCGCAGGTCGGTCAGCTCCTTCGCAAGGTGGACGAAATGGTGATGGAGAACGGCGGGGGGCACTACACCAAAAGGATGTTCAGACAGGCAAAAAAAGACTCGTCGAGGCGACGGAAGCATAAAAAGAAATGCCGTATACAATAAAAGCACAAAGTTTGCCATGCCCTTGGTCTATTCTGATGTCCCTATGGAGCGTCACAGTCCCTCCCCCTTTCAGAACAACGAGTGGCCCAGGAAATGATTCTCCATTCATTTTCTCCATAGGCTTTTCCTAAAGTATTTATTTAAAGACGGTTACGCCGCGGACAAAGCCAACTCGGATCATGACAAATCATGACAATGAACACAATGTTTTGGGCCGATCAAATAATTTATAAGAAGAAAAACAACAAAGAAAGTGTTGTAACCTGCTGTTTTTTTCTACTTTCTAATTATTTGTTTGGCCCAAAAGATTGTGTTTATGGTCATGATTTGTCACGACAAGAGTTGGCTTTGTCCGCGGCATAAACGTCTTTAAATAAATACTTTCTGAAAGGTCTATGAGGAAAATGAACGGCGATTTATTTTTTCCGGGTCTCTCGAGGGGGGGCGGGACTGTGACGCTCTATAGGAATTGTACTTTCACTTTAGCGAACCCAATATGACAAACCGTTGTGTTTTGTATGCAACTCAATACAAAATGCATGGTAGCCTACAATTATTCCAATTACGATCATTACCGTTTTGTTGCAGTGACTTTATTGATATACACTAAAGGCTACACAGCTGTATGCGTTTTCTTAATTAAACTTAAATTGGACAGACATGTTGTACAGTGTGCCTGTTTTACCCCCCTTAAAGATGTAGTTAAAAGTGTTACTTGGCTTGGTGAACACCAAGCTTATTTAAAGACGTTTACGCCGCGGACAAAGCCAACTCGAGTCGTGACAACTCATGACAACAAACAATTCTTTTTGGGCCGGACAAATAATTAGAAAGAAGAAGAAAACGGCAGGTTACAACACATTTTTTTGTTGTTTTTCTTCTTTGTAATTATTTATTTTACATTTACATTTATTTGGTCCAAAATATTGTGTTGTACTGTTTTTATTCTAGTTTATTTTGCTGGCTTTAGTTATAATAATAATTTTTTCTTCTTTTTTCTACATGAAAATAACCACATTATATCCATAAAAAATGAAATGGGAGTGAAATGCTGCAATTTGTAAAAATATCACTCCTAACGTCGTTGAAGTGGGACTGGGACTCATCTAAAAGACCACCCCTGCATCCCGGGACTCATTGAAAACCTTTTTACATCACTGCTATGCAAGACTAAGATAAGGAAGAATGTTTGCCCTAAACAAAAACAAGTGTCAAAAACCAAAATATAGGTCCATCTATATTTCTTTCCAAAACCACACCTTCTGTAAGTCCCAGCAAACAAGCTTTGGGACCAGAAATATTGTTTGTGATTTATGAAATATGAGAACACAATAGGTCCTGTTATTTATTTGCATTTGCTCATCATCAAATAAACTATTTAATTTTTCACCAAAGATGGAGTGCCTTGGATTATTTTATTTTCAAGTCTGCAATTCACATTTTGACAAGCAGTGCTACTTGGAGGAAGGATACCTTTTGTCTATATGTTTTTACCTGTATCACCAAAGAGCACCTATCTAAGAGCCACTAACAGATCCCTGCAGCGCTTCCATTCCTCTATTTCTAAATGAGAACACAATGTTTTAAACATAGAATTGTACCATGTTAAAATTGCAACGAGGCTATTAAAAAGGTAAGTCAGACCCCCCCCTCGTGAACATATATTGTATCTTTTCCCTTTTTTGCTTCCCATATGATGAATTCCTGTTCTGTTCTTTAGCTACATATAAATGTCTATGTCTCTAAATGTTTGTATGTCTTTAAATGTTGATGAATTGAACAATGTGGACCCTGTTGTAAACAAGTGTAATGCTTAATTGGGTCGTCCACTCACAGTTAACAGTCTTTGTATTGAGTTTGTGCTTAAAATGTACTGTAAATTCTACAAACTGTTAATAAATATTTCAATCAATCAATCAATCAATCAATCAATCAATCAATCAATCAATCACACACACACACACACACACACACACACACACACACACACACACACACACACACACACACACACACACACACACACACACACACACACACACACACACACACACACACACACACACACACACACACACACACACACACACACACACACACACACACACACACACACACACACACACACACACACACACACAGCTGCAATGGGCCTACATGGACAAAGGTGTTGCCACTAAGCCAATCATATAAACTACTGTAATGATTACCTCACGTCCTTACAATAGCAGCCAAAGCATGACAGACAACATACTACAGATTCACATCACCCCTCAATTACAGATGAACATTTGGAATTATGTCTGCTCAAAACCTCCAGCCTGAACTTAATTCAGCCTTTACTTATAGTTCCAGAGCCAGAAACACAGTCACTGAAAGTGTCACATTGCCACAAGTCATTGAGTCCTGAGCAACACTTAAATATTCCTTACACAGCATTAAACACAAGCAGCAGGTGCGTGTGTGTGCATGTGTGTGAGTGTGTGTGAGTGTGTGTTTCCAGATGAACATTTGAAGGCTGTGTAATGTCAGAGCCCAAAAACTCTACTTTGAACTTTACAAGGAACCTAATAACAAACTCACACATAACTGGAGTGACCAAGCAGCCACATCTACTCATACAACGCATGATACACACCGTCACAACTCTGTACCAGCAACCACACCGTCACAACTCTGTACCAGTAGCCAGCAACCACACAGTCACAACTCAGTACCAGCAACCACACCATCACAACTCAGTACCAGCAACCACACCATCACAACTCAGTACCAGCAACCACACCATCACAACTCAGTACCAGCAAACACACGTCACAACTCAGTACCAGCAAACACACGTCACAACTCAGTACCAGCAACCACACCGTCACAACTCAGTACCAGCAACCACACCATCACAACTCAGTACCAGCAACCACACCGTCACAACTCGGTACCAGCAAACACACAGTCACAACTCAGTACCAGCAACCACACCATCACAACTCAGTACCAGCAACCACACCGTCACAACTCGGTACCAGCAAACACACAGTCACAACTCAGTACCAGCAACCACACCGTCACAACTCAGTACCAGCAACCACACCGTCACAACTCGGTACCAGCAAACACACAGTCACAACTCAGTACCAGCAACCACACCGTCACAACTCGGTACCAGCAAACACACCGTCACAACTCAGTACCAGCAACCACACCATCACAACTCAGTACCAGCAACCACACCGTCACAACTCGGTACCAGCAAACACACGTCACAACTCGGTACCAGCAAACACACGTCACAACTCGGTACCAGCAAACACACGTCACAACTCGGTACCAGCAAACACACGTCACAACTCAGTACCAGCAACCACACCATCACAACTCAGTACCAGCAACCACACCATCACAACTCAGTACCAGCAACCACACCATCACAACTCAGTACCAGCAACCACACGTCACAACTCAGTACCAGCAACCACACCATCACAACTCAGTACCAGCAACCACACCATCACAACTCAGTACCAGCAACCACACGTCACAACTCGGTACCAGCAAACCACACGACAGCCTTCAATTCAGAGGCGGAAACAGTCACTGAACAACGTTTAATTTGCCACACAGTCGCTGCAGCTCCCAAAAATGACAGCAATACAGCAGCGGCGCTGTACAATATCGCATTAGCGCGCACACACACACACACACAGCATCCAACACAAGCAGCAGCAGCAAAGAAAATAAAGAATAAATGTGCCTACGTTGAGCAGTCTTCATCAGTGGTCTACGCCGGTATAGCGTCCCTCTAGTCCAGGTCATCCGTTCCTCAGATGGTGCCCTCCAGCGCTGTCTTTAGGTCAATCTCCATATCCTCCAGCTATAACTTAGCCGGTGCTGTCCGCCGCTGCATCCATCCCTCAGGTCCTACAATGCTGGCCTACTTGAAGTGCCTAAAAGAATGTGCAAAAATAAATATGGTGAGGCAGCTTTTTGCTTCTACGGCCCAACAGCCTGGAATAAACTTCCATTCGAGCTAGACATTTTTAAATCTCACCTCTTCACTCTTGCTTTTAGTTGAGTTTTAATAGGCACGTTCCTACCCTGTCCTGACTGATTTGCTGCATGTGGTGTTTTTATTTGTTTTTATTTATTTCATGTTCTTATATTCAATGTTCTTTGCCGTTCTATCATTTTAACTACTTGTGTTTTATTGTATTCTATTTTTGTGCCCTGCCCTGTGAAGCACTTTGAGCTGCATTTATGTATGAAAGGTGCTATACAAATAAAGTTTATTATTATTATTATTATTATTAAGTATACGCTCGATGACCAGCCAACAGGATCTGAACGTAATCCCGGGCGGAGCATTAGTCCGACATGCGGGAACAACGGTCGGACTAGGCCTACACTGCTCAAACACGCGCTGCTCCCGTGCTTGCGGTTAGGGTTAGGTTTAGGGATGGAGGCTTTTCACTTTGGAATGTATGTAAATGCACCATTTAACCAGATGAGATTGACATGGCGGAGGAGGAGGCTGGACTTCCACACAGTAATGGCCATGCCATTCAGAGCCCTCCGTGCAAGTGATTGCCTCACTTGAAACGGCCTCGCTCCGTTAAGTTGACCCATGTGGGCCCCCGGCGTTTAAAGTCTATTACTTCTTTCAGTGCATTAATTGCCTCGTGTTGTCATTAAAAAGGGTCTGGGGGGGGGGGGGGGGGGGGGGGGGGGGGCGTTATATAGGTAATCACCTCGGTTTCCTTGGCACTCGGCCCAAACCAACTTTGGGTTTGGAATGTCCACTCCTTTGGTCTCTCCACTCTCTGTTCAGGACAGGAGTGCACCTGTTAGTGCCTGCTCCACATGACAACATCGCAGGCACGAAGTCATCTGCTGTTATAGAGTATATACACAGCACAGCAGGGAGTTGGCTCTAGACCTCGAGAAGCGCTGTTCTTGCTCCCATCCACCGATGGCCTGTCTTGAGAGCATAATGGGGAAGAGGGAGGGAGGAGGGAGGGAGGGGGAAAGTCAGCAGAGGAGAGGGAGACAGAAAGAGAAATAAATTAGTAAATAGACTAATTCTAATTTCCAATCGTTTCTAAACGGAATGACATGAGCCAAAAGTCTAAAAGCTCACAGCATGTCACAATGAGACATGTTGGGTTCTTATCTTAGCTATTGTTTAGCTTTACAAATATGCACAAAACAGAGACACCATGGGCATAATGTTATTACAAAGTAAGACAAAGGTAAAAAAAATAAAGAAAAACTATAGCAGCAATAGGAGAATGCATAATTATAGAATATGATGGGACAATAAATTATAGACACTGGGATTTTACAGAATAAGTTATACAGCACACGCACAGGGGTTCACAAATGTTCTCAAAGGACCCGCGCGACTTCATTCATATTTGGCCACGGATCCCCGTTTAACAAAAAATATATTCTACTATACAAGCTCCAAAAACACGTTGCGATGCAACCCATTGGGAGCTTGTAGATCAGCCATGTTCACATAGGAAGTAGCTCGTTACATGTGGATCGTTATGAAACAAACACTTTGTAGATAGAAAGAGGATAATTCAATCAAGCTTTTCATACAGCTGCAGTGCAGTATTTAGTTTAGACAGTTTTTGGTTTAGACTAGTCATTGGTTAGACCAGTCATTAGTCCTACAACTAAAACCTATCCCAAACCCTCACCCTAAACCTAGCCTTAACCCATGTCTAACCAATGACTAGTCTAAACTAAGTATGCACCCCACGTTGTTTAATGCAATCAGATTCAGAAAGGGCATTTCTGTTTGGATGCATGGGCCGTCAATGGGAAATTGCACCTAGTTACCACCTTGCTGGCAATATGGACGCGGTCTGCATATCGTCAATAAAGGCAGAGTCAGGCCAGGATAGTTAACACATGTTCACCAAAATGTCCTAGTATAAATCTGACTAGTTTGTCTAAAACAAGTGATAGATTAAATAGAAATAAGCCAGCTGTGCAAATCAGGGTTGTTGTGACCCTTGCTCCAATATGTATCACGGTACTACCAACCAATGACGATGGTTGAATTATTTACTGAAACACTTCATGCCAAGCAAGCAGTGTGTTCCCTTTGAGATTGGTCTGTTGATCTACTGCACAGTTTCCACTAGGTGGCAGCAGAGTCGTATTAATGACAGGGTTAGAAACTTTGCATCATCAGCTTGATTATTATCCTCCCATTTCTTGTTTAAAGATGTGGAGTCTTATTCAGAGGAACATATTCATATTAAGTATTAAATATGAGGATTCATACAAGTATAGCCTACAACCCACCAAAAAATTATCTATATAATATTTAGAAATAGACCTATATAGTATACCCTGCATGCAAAAAGGCCCAACAACGTCCAAGCACCTTTTAAAGTTAATTAGCCTAAATTTCCAAATAATATGCATAAAGGTATTTTCTTTGTTTTCCCAACACAGCCAACTGTACACATGATTCAATGAAATACACACACATTATTATGTGCATTTGTTCCATGAACTCCCATCCCATCCCAAGTGTGAAAATTGTACACTCTCAGAGTTGGGCTATTATCGATAAGGGTCAATTTGGTTACAAACTATCAACAATGTAGCTTGGCAGCAAACACATGCTAAATACAATAAATGTGACAATATGTCACGTTCACTTAATCACACAAACAATGCTTTATCTGATATAGCCACATTTCTCAAAAAATACAAAAACATTAAAACAATTCCAGTGGTGTCAAATAAATAAGTAACATATGGTAAGTAGACTTCCACAACTGGACTATTTCCAATGTTCAGTACAGTGTTGTTTTTGGCAGCAAATTTCGATTTTAGTTTAGTCATAGTCTTTGGACTGAAACTTCATTTAGTTTTAGTCACATTTTAGTCACCTGGAATGTCTTAGTGTTAGTCTAGTTTTAGTCGACTAAATGTCATAAGATTTTAGTCGACTAAAATGTGTTTTGGCGGGTCTTGATGCCGTCGTAATGAGTGTTTTTACACTTGCTGAAAATAGCCGATCTACAAGCTCACAACACGTCGCAACCAAGTGTAAAATGACTTATACTGGATCTCTTGTCCACTAGTCCCTTCCTAACATTTTAGTCTAGTTTTTATTTGTCGACGAAATTGTCAGTAAATTTAGTCTTAGTTTTAGTCATCGTAGCTTAGTTTTCATTTAGTTTCCATTTCTTTTTGTCGGTGAAAATAGGTAGTCGACGAACATTTTTCGTCTTAGTTTTAGTCGACGAAAACAACACTGGTTCAGTACAAGGGCTAGGGTAGGGCCTATACTTTAACTTCTACTCCAGTCCAGTAGCCTACAACATCTCAGAAGCAAATAGCCTATTATCCTTTTAGGCTACTCCACTACAAGTAGGCCTATTATACGAATAGTTACAAAACATAATTCAACCCTAACATTGCCGCCATTTGTAAAGGACAAGCTCACACAGCACGAGTCCTACTTTTACTTATAACTTAAGTAGCCTATATATTGATATACCCAATACTTCTGTTAGTAGGCTATACTTTTACTCAAGAGTCAAGACAACAACAAACTTTGCAGTGTTGTGTTTATGTGACTTTCCCACCACATTGCTATAATGTAATTAACCCACCTGCATGGCCGTTTGTTGTTCATCTTCTCTTCCAAGGGTCCATGAAACCTGAAAGATATGAATTACTTTTTAGCAGTCAGTCGTAGTCTATACCTCTTTCCAACTCCAGTCAGCGACCATATCGTCGAAGTTATAGCCTATATATATGGTATAAACATTACATTTCAAGTTCTTTATGTTGTTTTGCATCTAAACTAGCGGTACGAATAGTTACAAAACATAACCAATTCAACCCTAACATTGCCGCCATTTGTAAAGGACAAGCTCACACTGCACGAGTCCTACTTTTACTTATAACTTAAGTAGCCTATATATTGATATACCCAATACTTCTGTAGGCTATAGCCTACTTTTACTCAAGAGTCAAGAGACAATGTTTAATTCCGGTAATTGTACTACAACAGAATAGCCTATTTCTATTTTGCAGACCAGTGTTGTGTTTATGTGACTTTCCACACCACATTGCTATATGTAATTAACCCACCTGCATGTTGCGGCAATGTTGTTCATCTTCTCTTCCAAGGGTCCATGAAACCTGAAAGATATGAATTACTTTTTAGCAGTCAGTCGTAGTCTATACTACTTTCCAACTCCAGTCAGCGACCATATCGTCGAAGTTATAGCCTATATATATGGTATAAACATTGCATTTCAAGTTCTTTATGTTGTTTTGCATCTAAACTAGCTTTTCAAACAAACTCTCTCTCTCTGCAGCAGGTGTGTGTGTGTGGGGGGGGGGGGGGGGGGGCGGGAAAACGGGAAGCTTTGAAGTGCAGCGGCTGCGCCGCCTGGCTGAAGCCAGAGCCATAGCGTAATACAGAGTTGCATCACTTCATATGGGGCTTCATTCAGTCCAATGGTGGCACTTCGAACCTCGCCCACCAGGCTTTACACTATGGCTCTTCTACTAACATTAGACTTCTATTTTTTAATGTATTGCTTTACAGTGATATTCTCTCCAGTGAACAGAATTTATCCATTTAGATAAGTTGTTAATGTTATAATAACTGTTATAAATGTAAATGAAAATACACAGAAACATATTTTGTGTTTTTAAACCCTTACTTTATGGTTTTAATATGCAAATGAATCGTTTTTGTTTACTTATAACGGTTATTACATTTTAATGAAAATACACAGAAACATATTTTGTGTTGTATATTTTCGTTTAAACACTTACTTTATTGTTAATATGCAAATGAATAGTTTTTGTTTACAATAGCGGGTATCATTTTACTCTGAAGAGCTCTTTCCACCGGAACTCATATCCTATAGCTAGCTAGCTAAGTGTAGAGTAGGAGAGTAGCGACACGCTTTGTTCTCGTTGCAAAGTTCCAAACATTGCTCCTATATGGCTGGAACTATCCCATTGAGATAGACTGAGCACTTCCGCATTCCATTGTTACAGTGGGAGTCAACGCTACAGTGTCGCCACTCTCTTAGATCTGGCTGGTCTTGTTTACAGTGAAGCTACAGTCAGCTAGCAGCAGCTTAATGGACAGTAACACAATTTGTCTCGCCAGTAAATACAAGTACGTTTCTTTATAATATATTCTTATCAAACGTGTGGCAGCATCAGAGCTTTATATTAGCAGAGTTGTACGTTTGTTTAGTGTTGCTGCCTGATATATGCCATATAGAAGTGTATTTGTACGTTTCTAAAATGTTATGATGAATTGAAAATGGTGGACCCTCTTGTAAACAACAAGTGTAGTGCTTTATGGTGTCGTCCACTCACAGTTAATAACAGTTTTTGCATTGAGTTTGTGCTTGAAATGTACTGTAATTCTGCAAACTGTTCATAAATACTTCAATCAATCAATCGATACAATGAACCATATATGGTCTTTATCATGCTGTTTTATTAGATCGAGATCGTAGATGTATTTATCGATTCTGACATTAGATTGAACGAACATGTCAGAATCGATGAGAGTCTAAATGTTAGCCTATAGGTCTAGCTCTGGTCCATAGCTCTACTGCGAAATGCAACGCATTAGAGCTATGCTATGTATGGACAGAGCTAGGCTAGTTCCATATCCTTATTGGACTTCTCCAATTCTAGCCCTGAAACATGACTGTCATGATGATTATCATCATGACAGTCCAATTCCAGCCCTATAGACGTGCTGCCTGTGATATGATATTTTCATTACAGCTCATCATGTATTCCAGATACTGTATATGCAGCCATATGGAATACATGAAATGTATGTGATATCACAACCTCTCTTCTAGGGCTATTTCTGCACCATGTGATCCAAATGATTCATGTTCGATATATGATCAATATACCTCGTAGAGACGGATAAAATACATCATGTATTGTATTGTATCGATTCTGACATGATTGAAAAATGTCAGAATAGATAAATACTATCTACGAGAGTCTAAATCTTAGGCTATACCTGTATATGGAATCAGATCAATGTTTAATTTTTGCTTGATTGATTGATTGAATTCTTTATTAACAGCTTGCAAAAAGTACAGTGTTACGATTACACAATGGTGCTAAAAGGATAACACAAAAAGCCATAAGGGTTTTTTTTTTCTCCAGTGTACACAGGACGTGTATTCAATTAATTTAAAAAACATAGTAATACATCCTCAACACTAGTACAATGAGACACGTGTTTGGTAGGTGATTTCTGGTGCTGACTAAGGTTGGGCGATATGCCAATTTTTTTCAACCGCCAATCGTCTGACCAATATTCGCCGATTGACGATGTATTCGTGTCATAAAAGTAAAGTGAGAACAGCTCACTGCAGGTCGCAAAAAAGCCAGATCTACAAGCTCTCAAGGCGCCGCGTCCTGCCTGTTTTCGCAGCTCCGTTCGCTAGGCGTTGAGAGCTTGTAGATCAGTCTGTTTCTGCAGACTGCAGCGCAGCCAGGCAGGGTAACTAGCTCCCTTCCCTCCCCGCACGTCGGAGGCTCGGAGCGGAGCCCACAAGCTGCTGCGGCCGCCCCGGGCTGATCCACACAGGCTCTCAAGGCATCGCGTCCTGCCTCTTTTTGCAGTGCCGTTCGCTACGCGTTGAGAGCTTGTAGATCTGTCTATTTTTGCAGCGCTGGTGTCGGGGTTCGTTCACGTTGTCAATAAAAATAACTTGGATTACAGGCGGAGATGAAGTTCAATCAGTGGGTTGCACCAGTATTGGCTACACGCTAAGCTAATGCTAAGCTAAGCGCTATTATGATCCCCGAGCCTATACACTAACACTAGTAGAAAGTTTTTTTTATTTCCCCCCCCGCCACTCACGGGTGGCGCATTGGGATTGTGATGAGACACGAGACAGCAGTGTGCATTCTGTTGTGACTGTATATTATTAAACTGCATGGGTCTGGACTCCGGAGCTTAAACAACATGTAGGCTACATCCTCCCAGCTCCCAGCCTTTACTTTGGCTGGCGGCTGCCGTAACTTCCCGTAAGTGCCGTGCCCCGGTGCCCGATGCTGGCTGCTGACAGTGCTGAGTGCGGGGACAGTGGGAGGCTGGGAGCATACCATTATAACGGGGGATTTTCACCCGGCCGCTGTTACTACATGTTGCTCACACTTTACATGTTAATTGGGCTAAATCGTCCCGAGAAATCGCCTAATAAAAATATTCGGCGATTGGATTCGTATATTCGCGATTGACGATGTATTCGTATCGTCACCCAACCCTAGTGCTGACTCGAGTTTATAGACTTATATACAGGGACCAGTTACAAATTGCAGGCAGGTTCTATGTTATGGCAGTTTGGAAGTAGGATATTAAAGATGGAGTGCCACCATTTTTGTATTTTTCCAGTTTTTCATGTGTCTATGAGGTGACAGTACTTCATTAGACACCCTGGAGTTGTTTTTATGTGCATATGGTGTATTAACTTTGTATTTAGGGTTTCTTCCTGGAGGCTGAACCCTTGACAGTCAAACGGGCCAATGAAGTAAACAGTAATATAGTGACACCACACTATCAGCCCCTCCCCTAACCCCTCCCCCTTTATCATACAACTACAGCTGTGGGTGCGGCTTCAGTTCAGGTGGATCACCACCCACCAGGCATACTTAATGAACTGGTGGGCGTGTCCACATAAAAGCATGATTTTAACAAATACTGTACACTTTTTGGAAAAAGTTCTTCCCCCTTATATTGTAATAATACCTGATAATCATGTTATAGGGTGGAAAAAATGGTGGCACTCCATCTTTAAGTCTTTGGTGTCTGTTGGGAGTTTCATAGTTACCAAACGACTCGCCCCTTTACCAACTCGCCCCGGGCGTACAGCCCGGGGCGAGTTGGTAAACTAAAACCTAACCTTAACCTCAGTAAAACTATGCCTAAACCTAACCCTATACCTAAACTTAACCCCAGCAAAACTATGCCTAACCCTAAACTTATTTCCAAACTTATTCTCAGCACCGTGCCGTAAAAACGAACGTTTTTTTACTCATATCTTTGCTTCTGGGGGGGGTCCCTGGAACAACATATTTTCAGAAGGGGGTCGGCGGCCAATTACATATACTTTTGGGAGTCCTTGACATGTAAATGTTTGAGAACGACTGACATAGACTGAAAACTGTCAGGATTTAGAAGGCATTTGTAGAATTGTCCTCAGGTCTAAAATGGGTTAAATGCAACAGTGAGTCTTCTGTATTGACCATCCAGGTTCTTCTAAGTGAGTGTCCGTCCGTCCGTCCATCCATCCATCCAACGCTACCACCACCACCCACCTCCTCTGCCAACGCTCCTCTGACCGCGATGTCCGCCGGCTGCCCGCCCCAGTCGCCCGCCGTGGCCAAGACCGAGGTGCCGGTGGAGGGAGAGTGCCCCCTCCTGGCCGCCACCTTCGCCTACTGGGACAACATCCTGGGCCCCCGCGTCCGCCACATCTGGGCGCCGAAGAGCGCCGGCGACGACCGGGCGGCGCTCCTCCCGCCCCCGCTGAGCGACGGCGAGGTCACCTTCCTGGCCAACCACACGCTCAACGGGGAGATCCTGCGCAGCGCCGAGTGCGGCGCGGTGGACGTCAAGTTCTTCGTGCTGGCAGAGAAGGGCGTCATCATCGTGTCGCTCATCTTCGACGGCGAGCTGAAGGGCGACAAGAACACGTGCGCCCTGTCCGTCATCCTGCCCCAGGCGGAGCTGGCCTTCTACCTGCCGCTGCACACGGTCTGCGTGGAGAGGCTCAAGCACGTCATCCGCAAGGGACGCATCTGGATGCAGAAGGTATGCCAGGGGTTGGTTGGGGCCACCTTCACTTAATATCAGAAATATCAGTTAACATCAGAATACTGATATAGTGTTGATTTCAGCCGTTACAATTCCAAACATGACCCGCTTTAATCATAGTTAATGACTAGTATACTTAATGACTAGTATTAAAATGTTATTGTCTTTTTGTGTCCAATGTATTTGTATTTAGTTCATAAAGTTATCATAACTGAAACTAAATGCATTTGACAATCAATAATGTTACTTTTCAGTATTTAAATTAAATGCACGCTCAAAGAGCGTTGCAGTGCGACTCGTTTTGAGCTTGTAGATCAGCTACTTTTTCTACGACCATAATATGCAATGTGGCCCTCTGGAGTGAGTGTGGAACTATAGTGGCCCTCTGGAGTGAGTGTGGAACTATAGTGGGCCTCTGGACTGAGTGTGGAACTATAGTGGCCCTCTGGAGTGAGGTGTGGAAATATAGTTGCCCTCTGGAGTGAGTGTGGAACTATAGTGGCCCTCTGGAGTGAGTGTGGAAATATAGTGGCCCTCTGGAGTGAGTGTGGAAATATAGTGGCCCTCTGGAGTGAGTGTGGAAATATAGTGGCCCTCTGGAGTGAGTGTGGAAATATAGTGGCCTTAAGTTCTGGAGTGAGTGTGGAAATATAGTGGCCCTCTGGAGTGGGTGTGGAAATATAGTGGCCCTCTTCATCGTCAAAGTTGCCCATCCCTGACGTATACAGAACTCTGTTTAGGCTCCACGGCCTTCTATCGGTCTATCTGTCTTCTATCGGGGACCCATGTGTGTGTCGACGGACATGCTGCTATGGGGTAACCCTTAGCTTTTGTTTAATACATTTGGTTTGTATTCATTATTATTATTGCAAAACATTTTCAAAAAAATCTTCCCAAAAAAGCTAAACTTTTCATGAATTAAAAACAAGATGATTTTCTTTCAGTGATTTCATAAAGGAATCAAAGAAAACTCTGAGAAATTCCATAAATTAGAAAACAAATGTTTAAGAAGTAGCGCTGGTCTTCTACAATGCGGTGCCAAGCGAGCGCTTGTAGATCTGCTATTTTCACCAGTTTGGGTCCCGGGCAATCTCTCTTTTTCGGTCACGGGCTAAACGTTTGGGAACCACTGTTCTGTCCTATTGTTTCTCAAAGGATAGTCACAGTGTTACTGTATGTGCTGTGTTGTATATTTAAGCAGTATTACACGAGAGGGTGTAGTTTAACGTGATTATTGCCACGACAGTGATGCGGTCAGGAACGAGACGTAGTAGAGTTCCACAAGCATCACTGAAGTTGCAATAATCACGTTAAACCACACCCTCGAGTGTAATATTGCAATTATACAACCCTTAAAACTAAGAAAATCGCTGAAAAAACATATATCGGTACATTTTTAATGACAGATGTAGTCACTACGACCACAAATGTCCCAAGAAACTAGCTAGCCTAGCCACCGAGTTTGCTAGCGCTCTGGGAAAACAGAGCAGCTGAATTCTTTGTTTTGATTAGGTTGTGAATGGTGCTGGTTTGATCCACGGCTGGAAGGCTGTTTCAACCCATCAGATTGCTTCCTCGAAACGACCTGTTGTATTAATTACCTATCAAGGTTACAGTGTTAATGTTTTGTGTCTGTGGGGCTCAGGGGAGTTTCCGGATGGTAACCGCAAGGTCGCCAGTTCGAACCCAGGCTACTCCAGAATTAGTGCGAAGTGTCCTTGAGCAAGACACTGAACCCCTGATTGCTCCTGGTGTGCTGATTGGTGCTTTGCATGGTTTCCGCCGCCATCGGTGTATGAATGTGTGTGTGAATGGGTGAATGTAATGCACAATCTATGTAAAGCGCCTTGGATAAAGGCGCTATATAAATGCACCATTTCTTGTGTCTGAACCTTCAGGGTTACAACATCATCTCGGTGCTGAGTTCAGAGATCATTCCCATCATGGAGGTTACTGTGTTAATGTTTTGTGTCTGAACCTTCAGGGTTATAACATCATCTCGGTGCTGAGTTCAGAGATCATTCCCATCATGGAGGTTACTGTGTTAATGTTTTGTGTCTGAACCTTCAGGGTTACAACATCATCTCGGTGCTGAGTTCAGAGATCATTCCCATCATGGAGGTTACTGTGTTAATGTTTTGTGTCTGAACCTTCAGGGTTACAACATCATCTCGGTGCTGAGTTCAGAGATCATTCCCATCATGGAGGTTACTGTGTTAATGTTTTGTGTCTGAACCTTCAGGGTTACAACATCATCTCGGTGCTGAGTTCAGAGATCATTCTCAACATGGAGGTTACTGTGTTAATGTTTTGTGTCTGAACCTTCAGGGTTACAACATCATCTCGGTGCTGAGTTCAGAGATCATTCCCATCATGGAGGTTACTGTGTTAATGTTTTGTGTCTGAACCTTCAGGGTTACAACATCATCTCGGTGCTGAGTTCAGAGATCATTCCCATCATGGAGGTTACTGTGTTAATGTTTTGTGTCTGAACCTTCAGGGTTACAACATCATCTCGGTGCTGAGTTCAGAGATCATTCCCATCATGGAGGTTACTGTGTTAATGTTTTGTGTCTGAACCTTCAGGGTTACAACATCATCTCGGTGCTGAGTTCAGAGATCATTCCCATCATGGAGCTCTTGGTCTCTATGAAGACGCACAGCGTGCCAGAAGATATAGACGTAAGTAAAGTAAAGATGACGGCAATTTACAATGTAGGCATTTAGCAGACGCTCTTAATCCAGAGCGATTTACAATTTAGGCAAGAACAAAAAAGCATGGGAATACATCACATATATAGAATGCATTTATCATGAAACATGCGTAAGCTAAGAAGTAACGTAACTAGAACATATCTATATAATGACACTATACATATAAACTATACATATATACTGTCTATACTATGCTATACATATGTACTATGAAGTGCTATGACTATATACAATGCAATTATTGTGCTACGTGTACATGACATGCTATAAGTCTGTATCAAATGCTATCTTAAGTCTAAAAAGTGCTATCTAAGGGGGTAGGGTAAGTGCTATGGGCCATGATGGAGTCTGAAAAGGTGGGTTTTCAGACCAAGGCGGAAGATTGGGAGTGATGCTGCAGTTCTGATTGCAACGGGAAGTGCATTCCACAGTTTTCGAGCCAGAAGGGAGAAGAGTTTGGGACGTGTGGAGCGTTGTCCCGGCGTTTTTAGTGAGGGTACTTCGGTCCGGGTAGTTCTGACTGAGTGGCAGTGCACTTTGGAATTGCACATTTAAAATAATTTAATGGTAATGCCCTCTACTTGGTATGTCGACTAAACATGGAATGGTGTCCAGTTAAAAAAAAAGAAAAAAAATCATCTGTGCCTCCACATACTTCAGTGAGAGACAGGGCTGAATGGGACTCATCATTTGTTGTTACAAGTCTTGTTCTTTCTTTAGTTTGTCTGCTATATGTCATGGCGGTGGCTACGTTAAAAAAAAACATGTTTTTGTTTTGCTGTTCCTGCTGACCAGATCAAAGACACGGTGCTAAATGACGATGACATTGGGGACAGCTGCCACGAGGACTTCCTTCATAAGTAAGTGCTCCTTCCAGGCGTACAACGCACAAAGCACGTGCCCCCCCCCCCCAGCCCATGGGATCATAAGTAACGTGTCCCCACAACCCATGGGGCAACTGTGGCTCAAGACGTAGAGCAGGTCGTCCTATGATCCGTGGGTCGGCGGTTCGAATCCCGGCTCCTCCTCCTGTCTACATGTCGAAGTGTCCTTGGGCAAGACACTGAACCCCAAATTGCTCCCGATGTGCTGGTTGGTACCTTGCATGGCTTCCGCCGCAATCGGTGTATGAATGTGTGTGTGAACGGGTGAATGTATAATGCACAATCTACAGTATGTAAAAACTATATAAATGCACCATTTACCATGGGGTGATGAGTAATGTCTGCACCCCTCTGCCTCCCCTCAGACTTGACTTCTTCAACAAAAGCAGAGGGTTATTCCTGATATAACAAAGCCCTGCTACTGTTAGAATGCAATGATAAATGCCTGCAACAGCTGGCCTTGAACATTTTGGGGTAAACCTTTTCCAGACCCCTCAGGCTTGAGCTTGTGAGTTAATATACTCATAATGTAATTTCTCCCAAGGGTAGACTTTTCCCTCAAACTCTGTGCCTCCCTTCGTCGTGCGTGCCTGCCGTGTGCTTAGCGTGTCTGTGCCGTTTCAGGGCTGTCAGCTCCCATCTCCAGACGTGTGGCAGTTCCATGGTGGTCGGCAGCAATCCAGACAAAGTGAACAAGGTGCTGAACATGTTTCTTCACGTTTTCGTCGTAACTTTTCGAAGAAAAAACAAAAACAAATGGCTGGTCTACAAGCTCACAGCGTTGAGCAGTTTGTTGATCGCCTGCTGAACGTGAGCAAGCGTGATGCTGGAAACAAAATTAGGCACATTATTTTTTTATTGTATCTATTTATTTATTTTGAGGGACAACACAACAGACTTACATACAAGACATTGTACGTATAAAATACTATCAACAATATATAAAAACAACAAAAACGAAGAGAAAAATAACAAGAAAATTATAATTTCCAAGTGTGAAATGCATGTGTGCAAGTGGAGGTCGGTCCTGTCCTACACAAACTTGGTATGATTCATGACACGGTCAGAATCGACTGCTCTATTAACTTCAGCCCGAATCGACTCATACTCATACCTCTACGAATACATCTGCCTTATTCTGTGTTTCATATTTAACCCATTCTGACCTGAGATCAGATTCATACGAGGTTTCCACTGGACACACACTGGTCTGATTAACCCATTCTGACCTGAGATCAGATTCTAAAAAATGTCAGTCGTTCTTCGATTTTTCAAAAAATAGCAGACCTACAAGCTCGTAGCGCGCCGCTCGGTGGCGCGCTATGAGCATGTAGATCTGCTATTTTTCAATAGCTAAAGCATAACATGATGCTATAACACCAAAAGGGGTTCCCGTTGAGAATGGGTTAAGCCTCTCTAGGGGTAATAGTGACATTAGTTGGGCCGTCCACATAATGTTCTGAAGGTATGTCATCTGTCTTCCATATAGAATTAAGATACATTTCTTTGCCATAAATCTAAATGGATCAAATAGTTTCCTATGAGCAGAGCTCACATTATATTTTATTTGTATTAAACCATCCAGGACATCTCATAAAACATGAACATGAACATTCAGTAGATTTTCTGTGATCTGGGGTTTTCTGCCTCAAACAGGTGCTCTGATTTGCCGGCAGTAAGTGACATCACTTACTGCAAATCCCATATATGTCAATGGGATTTGCCAGCAGATGTCACTGTTTCACTGTGTTGCCTGTTTTCATTGTAGCTCAAAAGGCCCAAAAAACCCCACAGAAAACTTCAGACCACAGAAAATCCACTGAATATTCAAAGTTCAGGTTTTTTGGGTGTAATTGAGGTCATAAAACCTAAAAGAAAAAAGAAAAAGAAAAATAAATGAAAATGAATGTCATAAAACCGTTAATAAAAAAGACAAAACAGTTAGACAGACCCTCTTATAGAGGGCTAAGCTCCTGCACTTAGTAAGTTATTGAGACCATAGTCTCTTTTACGAGTGCGCACTGGCCAAGAGAAGAGGCAAATAAATGTTACACAGCTCTGCCAGTAACAACAAATACAGGCCATGACAAAGACAAACATAATGACATCCATAATACCAAAAACCTACTACCTTCGAGGCTCAGAGAGAGTTTAAATAGCTAACCAAATACAGACTAAAAAAAAGACTAATAAGAACAATGCGTCTTGAAACTACTACGGTAATATAAAACTAAGATCACAGCTCATTGCTACACGTCAAAGCAGGAGCATTGGCTGGAGAGAGTTCCCAAGGCAATGCTCTTAAAAGTCACTAGGGGATCAAGGAAGCCAGTTTTAATCTGTATCCATCCCAACACACGTTGGATAGATACAGCTGGGCAAAATATCTTATGATCTGTGATATTATACGTCATGTATGGGTTTTTTTGCACTTCACCCACCAACTTGACCCATTTTGGGGCGGGAACCCCTTTTGGTGTTAGCATTATGTTATGCTTTAGCTATTGAAAAATAGCAGATCTACAAGCTCAGTCATAGCTACGCTACAAGCTTGTGGGTCTGCTATTTATTTTAAACCGAAGAACGACTGACATAGAAACATAGCTTTTTCAGAAAACTGTCAGGATGTAGAAGACATTTTGTAGAATCTGATCTCAGGTCAAAATGTCTTAAAGAAAATACCTAAATGTTATCTTCATATACTCCACGTCTGTATGGAGTTCTGACTGTTACGTGTTTCCTACATTGCAGATCGTGCGCACGCTGTGTCTCTTCCTCACCCCAGTTGAGAGGAAATGCTCTCGTCTCTGCAAGGCCGACACTTCCTTCAAATACGACACCGGCCTGTTTGTACAGGGGCTGCTTAAGGTACTTAAGAACGGTTTGCGGAGCGGTCTTGATATCGGAAGGTCGCTATAGTTCGTATATCCCCGGACCGGCACGTTAAAATTACCACCACTGAAGTGCCCTTGGACAAGGCATTGAATCTCTACCATGAAATGTTCTATGAGCAGGGCCTTGCTGTATAAACAAGTTCTTGAGCTTAGTCCAGTTACCCTGGGTAAACATAGTACCTTTCCTTTCCTTTACTATGACACAGTGTACAGGGGCTGCTTAAGGTACTATGACACAGGGCTGTCTGTTTGTACACACAGCGGAGCTCTTCGTGACATTTACGAGACCTGGCGGGTTTCGAGTTTTCTCGTCAAATGACGGTCCCGGACACGATGGACCTGTGAAATTGGTTCAGAGCCGACCCGACATAAAAAAAAAGAACTTTCCCGGACCTGTGAGGTTCGACGAAAAGATGTTCGTCGACTGTCCTGTCTGACAAAGTACTTGTTATTCATGTTCAGTAGCAAAGATTTGAGTTAAAAACGTTCTCTCTGAAAGAATACACTCAAAGATTTGCGCCACACTTTCGCGATTTTTTCAAAGATAGCAGACCTACAAGCTCGTAGCGCGGCACTCGGTGCCGCGCTATGAGCTTGTAGATCTGCTATTTGTCAATAGCCAAAGTATAAACATAATGCTTTAAAACACCAAAAGGGGTTAATTCAATGAAAAATGAACGAGCGCCGTCCCTAATGGTCACATTTGGTGACGCATGGTGTTTGTTTGTTGTGGTCCCTGTATCGTATATATCTAGGACTCCACGGGGAGCTTCGTCCTGCCGTTCCGCCAGGTGCTCTACTCGCCGTACCCGACCACACACATCGACGTGGACATCAACACGGTCAGGCAGATGCCGCCGTGCCACGAGCACACGTACAACCAGCGGCGCTACATGCGCTCGGAGCTCGGCGCGCTGTGGCGCACGGACAGCGAGCAGGACATCGCCCCCGACACGGTCATCCACACGGACGAGTCCTTCACCCCCGACCTGTACGTAAACACACTAGTCTCTCCATGTCTCTCTCCGTCTCTTTCTTAACCCATTCTGACCTGAGATCAGATTCTAAAAACGTCTTCTACATCTTGACAGTTTTCTGAAAAAAGCCATGTTTCTATGTCAGTCGTTCTTCGATTTTTCAAAAATAGCAGACCTACAAGCTCGTAGCGCGCCACCGAGTGGCGCGCTTGTAGATCTGCTATTTTTCAATAGCTAAAGCATAACATAATGCTAACATCAAAAGGGGTTCCCACCCAGAATGGGTTAACCCATTTAGGCCTGACGTCTAAATAAAAAAAATGTCTTCTACGTAAATCCTAAAAGTTTTCTGAAAAACCCATATGTTTCTATGTCAGACTGGTACTCAGCCTTTTTCAAGTCAAGGACCCGCAGAATTATCTGTATTTGGCCCCAGACCCCCATCTGAAAATATGTTGTTCCAGGGACCCCCCAGTCTCCCCCCAGAAGCAAAGATTTGAGTTAAAAAACATTCACTCTGAAAGAATATATATTCAAAGATTTGCGCCATATTTTCACGATTTCTCAAAAATAGCAGACATACAAGTTAGCAGACCTACATAGCGTGGCACCGAGTGTTGTGATAATCCTCCCTACTATAGAGTGTACTGCTGACCATATAAGGAGTTCCTCCCTGTTCCCAGTTATGACTCTTTAAATATATGTATCTAACCGTGACGATGCTTTTGTCCTTTCAGAAATATATTCCAAGATGTCGCGCACAAAGACACGTTGGTGAAGTCATTCATAGATGAGGTAAGGATGCCGTTTGTTGTGAACTGAATATGAACCTGTCCATTCCTCTTCTGTTTGTAGTTTTAGTTTAATCGGATGAATGCAATATAATAATAATAATAATAATAATAATAACTTTATTTCTATAGCACCTTTCATGACATGAAATGCAGCTCAAAGTGCTTTACAGAACAATGGAGAATAAAAGAAAAGAAAAGCAAGGCATAAACATTAAAAAACAAGAGCAGTAATGCAATACAGTGAGGACATGAATAACAATTTTTTTTAAAGATCAATTAAACTCAAGAGTGTAGAAGTGGGTCTTGAGCTGAGCTTTAAAAATGTCTACAGAGGCTGCCTGTCGAAGGTACAGTGGGAGTTTGTTCCACGCCGTCGGTCCCTAGAAGCAAAAAGCTGCTTCCCCCATATTCTTTAGTTGCCATTTTTGTAGGCAAAGCGAGCAGGCCAGCAGTGGAAGACGGTTTGGGACATATTTAGGCAGGCAGTCATGTAGTTAGGAAGGTGCGAGACCATTGAGAGCTTTATAAACAAGTACAATTATTTTAAAATCAATATAGGAACAGAGACATGAAATGAGTCCCGAGCTAATCGACCCCATGACCTGGAGAACTAATACTGGTATTACTGTATTACTGATACTGTATTCTCATCCCACGCTAACGACTTCTTCAACGTCTTTTTTTAATGAAATCCAGAGCCGCCAACGACACCATTAACGTGTTATTTAGCACTTTATTTAATGATAAACCTATAAGTTGTCTTTCTTTTTTTTTTATGAGTATTCTATTTCAAATCACGCTGGATAAATAAAGCGACTGTGTTTTGTGGCTCAATAGAAACTCACCGTGATCGCGCATCTATTAATAGGAATGCTTCTAAAGACTCTTAGCCAGTGATCAGTCCGATCAGCGCGACCACCTCCCGTCATTGCCGTTTTGGGCAGACAAAAGGACTGTCTAAAAAGGACGAGACGCGAAGACAACATGGCGTCATTCGGGCGACGCCATGTTGCTCCATGGAAGGAAAGAAACATGCGCAGTGGGCTATATGCAGCCGACACTTCCACGTTCAGCTTCCTTGGTCTCAACTGCGCATGTTTCTTTCCTTCCTTCCATGGAGCACCATGTGAGCAACATGGCGGCGCCCTTACGGTCTTCGCGTCCCGTCCTCTTTAGACAGTCCTTGTGGCAGACCATAGACTGTAAAAAATATGGACAAAGCGTTCCCCGGGACTAACATGGACGTAAAATGAAGCCAGTAATTCCTTGCACTGTAAGTCGCCATCTTTCTTGATCCGTTCTTCTTCTCCGTTGGTTTTTATTTTGACTCGAGTGGGTGGGGACTCCCGATCATAGACTGTAACGGTAGCCACGCCCCTCAGAACATACGCGACTTTATGGTCATTTATTGTATTAATGGGACCATAATTTTCCAAAAAGAATAATATGACATTAAACTAGTGACTGGAAGCAGAAAGTATTCATGACCATGTTTATTAAGGTAATACAGTCTAGGTGAAGTTGGGCCCAAATACATGGACTTCTATGGGGCTATGGGTTTTTTTGGGTCCAATGACAGCGCCACAACAGGCCATTATATGAACTTTCAGGAAATCCCGATTTCCTCAGTGGCTTCACAAAATATCGGCGCTCTTCTTCTACAACCAAATAGAATGGTGGTGGCGGGTTGCTGAACTATCGCTAGCGCCCCCCTGGCGGTGGTTGAGATTATTATTGTTGTTATTATTATTATCATCACACATCCTGTGTGTGTGTGTGTGTGTGTGTGTGTGTGTGTGTGTGTGTGTGTGTGTGTGTGTGTGTGTGTGTGTGTGTGTGTGTGTGTGTGTGTGTGTGTGTGTGTGTGTGTGTGTGTGTGTGTGTGTGTGTGTGTGTGTGTGTGTGTGTGTGTGCGTGCGTGCGTGCGTGCGCGTGTGCGTGCGGTGGTCAGGTGTTTCTGTTGAAGCCAGGTCTGAACCTGAGGAGTACGTACCTGGCTCAGTTCCTGTTGCTGCTCCACAGGAAGGCTCTGACGCTGCTCAAGTACATCGAGGACCAAACGTGAGTCGCTCCCCAAAAGATCTACTGAAACACATTTAACCCATTCTGACCTGAGATCAGATTCATACGAGGTTTCCACTGGACACACACTGGGTCTGATTAACCCATTCTGACCTGAGATCAGATTCTAAAAAAATGTCAGTCGCTCTTCGATTCTTCAAAAATAGCAGACCTACAAGCTCGTAGCGCGCCACTATGAGCTTGTAGATCTGCTATTTTTCAATAGCTATAAAGCATAACATGATGCTAACACCAAAATGGGTTCCCGTTCAGAGTGGGTTAAGCTATATCAGTGGTGCTCAATATTTCATGTCAAGGACCACAGAATGTATATGTAATTGGGCCATCTGAAAATATGTTGTTCCAGGGACCTCCCCCCCCCCCCCCCCCCCCAATAGCAAAGATTTGAGTTCAAAACGTTCGCTCTGAAAGAATATACATTCAAAGCTTTGCACTACATTTTCACGATTTTAAAATAAATAGCAGACCTACAAGCTCGTAGCGTGGCACTCGGTGCCGCGCTATGAGCTTGTAGATCTGCAAAACACCAAAACGGGTTCCCGCGCACAATGAGCACTTTTACTTTTAGTACTTTAAGTACATTTTGCTGCCGATACCTTTGTACTTTTACTCAAGTACATTTTAAATTCCGTACTTTTACTTGTAACGAAGCAGTTCTAAATTGCAGTATTGGTATACTTTTTACTTTAAGTCAAACAATTGAGTACTTTTTGTCCCCCACCACTGTTAAAATGTAAAAAGAAATTATACAGACTCATAGCATGTTATGTAGACAGCACTATATACATATAGTATATATGTATAGCATAGTATAGTATAGTATAGTTTCATTATATAGATATTCCACTGTTACGTTCTTAGCTTACGCATGTTTCATGATAAATGCTTTTCATGTGATGTTTTCCCATGCTTTTTGTTCTTGCTTAATGTAAGTCGCTCTGGATTTACCCATTCTGAACGGGAACCCATTTTGGTGTTATAGCATCATGTTATGCTTTAGCTATTGAAAAATAGCAGATCTACAAGCTCATAGCGCGCCACCGAGTGGCGCGCTATGAGCTTGTAGGTCTGCTATTTTTGAAAAATCGAAGAACGACTGACATTTTTTTTTAGGTCTCAGGTCAGAATGGGTTAATCAGACCAGTGTGTGTCCAGTGGAAACCTCGTATGAATCTGATCTCAGGTCAGAATTGTAAATTGTAGTCTTCTAAACTAAGTATGCACCCCGTCCGTCTCTGTAGTCAAAAGGGCAAGAAGCCGTTCACCGCGCTGCGCAACCTGAAGACGGACCTGGACCTGAGGACGGAAGGGGACCTGAGCATCGTCATGGCCCTGGCCGAGAAGCTGCGCTCTGGCCTGCACTCCTTCGTCTTCGGCAAGCCCTTCTACACCAGCGTGCAGGAGAGGGACGTGCTCACCAGCTTCTGAGAGAAGTCCACCACATCGAGAGTGACCTCCCCAAATCCTGACGTTTTCTTAAAAACAAAACGTATGTTTCTGTGCCGGTGATCCTCAACACTTTTTTGTCCCATGTCAAGGGACCCATCAACAATGATGTGTTTTGGTCGCCGACCCCCCATCTGAAAATATGTTGTTCCAGGGGACCCCCCCCCCCCAGAAGCAAAGCAAATGAGGTAAAAAACGCTTGCTGTGAAAGTATATATGTTCAAAGATTTGCACACGTTTTCAGGTTAATAAAAAAAAGAATAGCAGATCACGTACTTGTAGATCTGCTATTTTTTTTCAACAGCTAAAGATTAGCTGTTTGGGGGGGGGGGGACTTTGAAGGACCACACCATACGTTTGTAGAGCAGAGACTGTACTATTGACTTTTCTGTTTTCAGCTCGACGTGACATTTCTTCACCTAAAAATAACCGATCCACAAGCTCACACAGCGTTGCACATTGTGATCTGCTGTTAGCATTATGTTAGAATTTAGCTATTGAAAAATAGCAGACCTACAAGCTCATAGCGCGCCACCGAGTGGCGCGCTATGAGCTTGTAGATCTGCTATTTTTGAAAAATCGAAGAACGACCAACATAGAAACATAGCTTTTTCAGAAAACTGTCAGGATGTAGAAGACATTTTTAGAATCTGATCTCAGGTCAAAATGGGTTAACTTTATTCACTTGATTGTTTGCACGTGGAAAACAAATCATCGTTTTAAAATACTTGTTCTGCTTTCGTTGTATAGCTATTATTATTTATTTTTTTGTCCGTACACTGACTACACTCGCATGTTATTGATGATCTTGTCTAGAGAACAGTGCTTCTCAAAGTGGGCGTCCAATGGTCCATGAGGGGGTTCCACGGGGGTCCCCAGAAACGTATTTAGTGCAGCATCACAATCAATGTATCAACTTTAACTGCATTTTATACTTTGGCTATTCAATAATAATAAACAATAATTTGCCCGCACACTGTCTGCTATTAACAATGAGCAGATCTACAAGCTCACAATGCAATGTGACGCATTATGAGCTTGTACAACACGTGCTTATTTTTGAACAATTCTGCCAAACTTTTGGTAAAAAGAATGTGTCAAAAACAAGAACAGACCTCACAGTGAACAAACCTTCATTTTTTTTCTTTCACTCAAACCACTTGAACTCCATGCAGCATCCATATTCTGCGGGAACAAGTAAATAAAAAATGCTGATCTACAAGCTCCTGTTGCAACACGTTGTGAGCTTGAAGATTTGGTGTAGCATGGACGATCTGCTATTTTCAGCATGCAACCAAGTGTAAAATGACTCAAACTGGATCACTTGTCCACTAGTCCCTTCCTAACATTTTAGTCTAGTTTGTATTTGTCAATGAAATTGTCATTATATTTAGTCGTATAGTTTTAGTCATCGTAGCTTAGTTTTCATTTAGTTTGTCAGTGAAAAAAAGTTTGTCGACGATCATTTATCGTCATACCCCGTAGGCACACTGTCGCTCGCAGAAGACGCTTCAGAAGAACTCAAAGCCCTTCTTCTTCGTGGGTTTTTTAGACAGCTGGTGGATGGAAAAGAAGCTCCACCTCCGCGCCCGACTGACGCGGAGGAGGAGAGCGTTTCCGGGAATCTGTCCGTCGCGTCAGTCAGCCGCGGAGGTGGAGCTTCTTTTCCATCCACCAGCTGTCTAAAAACCCCACGAAGAAGGAAGGGCTTCAGGTTCTTCTAACGCGTCTGCGCGCGACAGTGTGCCTGCGGGGATAGTGTAACGCCAGGGCTCCACTGGGCGCGTCTGCATCGCGTCTCCGTCAACGTCGGGAATGTGCCCTTTTAATCAATGGAGGGTGGCTCCACTGCCCGCGTTGTGTCGCGTCTCCGTCACCATAAAATTGAACCGGTTCGTTTTTTGACGCACGCACGCGTGACGCAACGCGACGCAGACGCGCCCAGTGGAGCCCTGGCGTTAGTCGATGAAATCAACACTGCTGACACAACGTGTTGCGAGCTTGTACATCTGCTATTTTCATTAGTTTTGGCCCCAGCCAGCGAGACATCGAATTTCTCTCTTGGGTCTCAAGGCTAAACATGTTTTGGGAACGACTGATCTTGATGAAACTATATTTGACAGCGAGACGTTACCACTGTCTCTGCAGTTGACTTGACACCCATTGTGGCTTCTATTGATGATATGCACACGGCGGCCATCTTGTCCAGCAAGGTGCTAACCCATTCTGACCTGAGATCAGATTCATACGAGGTTTCCGCCGGACACACACTGGTCTGATGAACCCATTCTGACCTGAGATCAGATTCTAAAAATGTCAGTCGTTCTTCGATTTTTCAAAAATGGCAGACATACAAGCTCGTATCGCGCCACTCGGTGGCGCGATATGAGCTTGTAGATCTGCTATTTTTCAATAGATAAAGCATAACATGATGCTAACACCAAAATGGGTGCCCGGTCAGAATGGGTTAAGGTGCAACTTCCCATTAGACAGCCCATTCATCCAAACAGAAAAGTCCTATTTAATTGTATTAATTAAACAACGTCAAACTCACCAACATTGCAGCTGTACAAAAAGCTTGAATTATCGTCTTACTATCTGCAAAGTGTATAATAAAAAAAAATCACCGTAGACATGTTATGAGCCACTTACTACAAGACATTCCTTGCAGATGATTATTTTTCTAAGTGTCAAGAGTTTGGAAGCGCTCATTATCAGTAAAGCAACCTTCTGTATTATGTGCAAATTCTAAACAGTTGGTACACATGGGCTGTTGAGTGATAGTCAACGAGCACTTCCAAACTCCAGCACTTAGAAAAAAGATCATCTGCAAGGAATTTATTGACAGGGAGTAGCTCATAAAATGTCTACGGTGGATTTTCATTAAACCAACACATTGCAGATAGAGAGAGGATAATTCAAACTTTCCGGTACAGCTGCAATGTTTGATGTTTGACGTTATTTAACCCATTCTGACCTGAGATCAGATTCTTACGAGGTTTCCACTGGACACACACTGGTCTGATGAACCCATTCTGACCTGAGATCAGATTCATACGAGGTTTCCACTGGACACACACTGGTCTGATTAACCCATTCTGACAGTCAGTCGTTCTTCGATTTAAAAAAAAATAGCAGACCTACAAGCTCGTAGCGCGCCACTCGGTGGCGCGCTATGAGCTTGTAGATCTGCTATTTTTCAATAGCTAAAGCATAACATGACGCTAACACCAAAATGGGTACCCATTCAGAATGGGTTAATACAATTAGATAGGACTGTTCTGTTGGGATGAATGGGCTGTCTATGGGAAGTTGCACCTAGGTAGCACAAGGGGCCAGTGAGGCTCTCCAACGTTGAAGCACTGGGCCCTAGTGGTAAGAGGAGGGACTGCAGGCGGACCCGTGGAAGTATGATTGGGAAGTGCAGCTGGGCTTTAACGTTGAGCGCGTTTGCACTTCCGCATTTTGGGCACCAAATCGAGAAAAAAGGCGGAAGTAGAAGGCTCTTCCGGGAGCTTCAAAACGCCACTGAGCAACTTCCACTGACAAGAATAGCGGAGGGGGGGGGGGGGGGGGGGGGGCGGAGCTTCGCGCCAGTTCAGTCTCTATCCTTCTCTATCCCATTCTGAACGGGCATCATGTTATGCTTTAGCTATTGAAAAATAGCAGATCTACAAGCTCATAGCGCGCCACCAAGTGGCGCGCTACGAGCTTGTAGGTCTGCTATTTTTGAAAAATCCAAGAACGACTGACATTTTTAGAATCTGATCTCAGGTCAGAATGGGTTAATCAGACCAGTGTGTGTCCAGTGGAAACCTCGTATGAATCTGATCTCAGGTCAGAATGGGTTAATCAGACCAGTGTGTGTCCAGTGGAAACCTCGTATGAATCTGATCTCAGGTCAGAATGGGTTAAACTCTATGAGGTTTCAGATGGCAGCCGTGTGCATATCATCATTCTATAGTATTTTGATCTCTTGCCTTAATTTATTTCAAAGCAGTATCCCAGCATGCCTTTACATATACATTAGGCGTTAATTTGGCAAAAATGGGGTCTTTGCATTCATTCATGCCAATGAAACTAGTTGTGATGCTGTGTTGGAGAATTAGCTATTTGTGTTAATTATATATATTTATTAAACAATGAGCCATTACTGTCTCCAGTGCCTGTTATGTACAGTATAATATGACGGCATTTATTTTGCCTTTGAATATTTGCTTTTGAATGCCAATGTTCTATTCCATTTCAGCTTGTAGTTTGTACAGTATGCCATCTGCTGCTGGCGTTTCACGAGTAAATGTTTAAAATGTCCTGTTTCATTTTATTTATTATAATACACTGGCGTTTCAAAACAAAATGCAATGTTACAACTTTGTCATTGTGACCGTCGATTGTGGCATTTTGACTGCACTGATAGAAAGTGTATCTGTTTCATTCAAATTACTGTTGGTGAGTCATTGTAATGTTCCAGATCTGCTAGTCCTGTAATGTCAAATGCAATGAATATGAACAATAATAAAGTTGATTTATACAGCATACAGTGAGAAATTGAGAATGGTGGTGTCTCAAAACGCAAGTAATACGAATAAGGGGACTGGATAAATGAAGATTTAAGTTATTGACGTTTTCCAAAACCAGATCAAGACACAGATCATCTTTATATAAATATTTTAGTTTAAAGGTATATTCAGTGATTTCACTCAAAAAACCTTAGGTTTCGTTTTTGGCTGTGGGACCCAGCCTTTCGTCCAATCAGGATAGAGAGTCAAAAACTAAACCTAAGGTTTTTTGACCCCCAGGGGTTAACTGGGGACAGGGAGGAACTCCTTATATGGCCAGCACACTCTATAGTAGGGAGGATTACCACAACAAAACAAAAAAATAAGTGATATTTGAATTAAGTGAAATCACTGAATATACCTTTAAAAGAAATCCTATACTTCTTGAACATAATACATTTATTTTAGTAGCTACACAGATAATTACTATAGTTACGCTGTTCTTCCCTGCAAACATGACCATCCAGAAGGTTATTGTGAGTGCCACTGTGCTATTGAATGGTGCATTTTTATTGCGCTTTTATCCAAGGTGTTTCACACAGACTGTGCTTTACGTTCACCCATTCACACACACAAAAGCACCAAGCTGCAGCAGCTCATCGGGATCAATTAGGGCTTAGGCCCGGGTTCAGAGTCTTGCTCAAAGACACTTCATAATGAAGTGCCTGGCCCTGTCAAAGATGGTCTGTATGAAGATGGGCGAACTTCTTTGGAGCCACTAGAGGCAAAAAAAAGCCTAGAAATGGTCTCCTAAATATGGTAGGCGTGGTTTGCTTCTCCCCGCACACGCAATGGTAGGCCTCAGGTCTACCATATATATATATACATACACATAAATGTAATATATATATATAATATAGCACTGAGCATGCGCTATCTCATACCGCTTACACCATATGTCCTTTGGGAAACTGGGCCATTACCTTTAATCCACCCTACACATCTTTATTACCTCACCATCGAGAGCCGGTTATACCCTGGCATTGGTACATATCTTCATTGCGTCAATATCAAAATCAGTATACAGTATGTACCACGACATACGCATCAACGCGCTGGATAAACCACCTTAATTGCATGCTCTGCTTGTAATAATCATAATCATTAAATCATAACTAAAGGTTAAAAACAAGGATTAATTTGGAGGGGCACTAGCCCCTCCTATGTGTAGCTTTGAGGGTTAGGGTTAACATTGTCCTAACAAACATTAAATGCCATTGATAATGAATGGCCAGTTTTACGTCATTGTCCCAACACCAACATTAAATGCCATAGAAAATTACATTACGTAAACACAAACATTGAAGACAAAAGTGAGGACGCAAATTGTGATTGTAATGTATGATGATGTACGGTGATAAGAGCACCCCTCACTTCACATGGGTACAACATAATGCAGGCTGCAGCACGTTGTATTTGTCTCATCTGTCTTCCACTTTTGGGTATGTTTTCAACTGCACAAGCATTTATATTGACATGGAACAACATGTGAACATGTATAGTTAATAGACAAACGTTTTTGAGAATGTATAATGGCAGTAATTTGCAAGTAGATTCCTGCTAGAGATTGTGTGGTTTTGTAACACGGTTTTCATTTTGTTACACTATGGTTTGCCTAAATAATATAAGTTTCACACTTTCAGCACTGTAAGTTTGTGTGGTAACAAAGCACAGTTACTGTCTGTTTTCAAATGGGTAAATCTGAGTTTACTCTGGCTACTCCAAGTTCCACCACTCGTGCCTGTGCGTGTGTGTGTGTGTGTGTGTGTGCGTGCGTGCGTGGTGCACACAGCTGCAGTGGATTCATTGATCCATTCACTCTGAGGGACCAATGAGGACAGACTTTCAGGATCCAGTGGGCGTGGCTTTATATTTAAATAGGAACGGTGGACATGTGCAGATCAGTGGTTTTCTGGCTTCCTGTTTCAAGGTAAGAATTGTTTGTTTGAGAAGCACATGTTCCTCCTGAACATGAATGTTTAAACATTAATGTTTGAGAAGCACATGGAGGGTTTTATCCTCATAAACATTAGTGTTTGTTTGAGAAGCACATGGAGGGTTTTAGCCTCATAAACATTAGTGTTTGTTTGAGAAGCACATGGAGTGTTTTAGCCTCATAAACATTAGTGTTTGTTTGAGAAGCACATGGAGGGTGTTATCCTCCTGAACATTAATGTTTAAACATTAATGTTTGAGAAGCACATGGAGGGTTTTAGCCTCCTGAACATTATTGTATAAACATTAATGTTTGAGAAGCACATGGAGGGTTTTAGCCTCCTGAACATTATTCTTTAAACATTAATGTTTGAGAAGCACATGGAGGGTTTTAGCCCCTTGAACATTATTGTTTTTCATGATTCTGAATCCATTCCAAGCATTAGTTTTGCACAAAATATACTCCTTGGACTAGAAACAGCCATAGACATCATGACAAATGTGATTAGGTCAGCTCATTTTGGGCAACTGGCTATATGGCTGCTTTGTAGATTTTTTAATATTATGAATTCTACAATGTGTAAAATCTGGAAATGGAGTGTAATGTTGGTTTATGTATGCGTCTTGCAGGTTAATCATGTGACCTTGGTGACCTTGGATGCAGTCATCAGGAGATGGCTGGTATTGGTAATAGAGTGTCTACTCGGCTGAGCTGAAACGTATAACGGTGTCAACGAACGCTCCCTGAGATTACGAGGCGTACGGTGCTCGGGACGTATTGTGCCATACAACCTACGCGGCTCTATTAATACCGGCTGTCTTCAACCGAGCGACGGAAGGCCCCCCACGGTACGTACCTGGATTACATGTGGCTGTAGTAGAAACCAGGGCTGTGTCACCATCACAACATGTTAAGTTTACTATTCCATTGTCATACAAATGATTGTGTTTGACGTTGAACATATTAATACATGCATGGCTTTTATTATTTTTTTGCATGAGGCAGATATGACTAATTATATACACTAGCCCTTACCCGTTGTGAGATATTGCCGCAGGGGGTACTGCGCTCTGGGTGCGTTTCCGCATTTTTTTATTCACTAATAAATTCATTATTAATTTATAATTTGTTAAATTGGAAAAAGGGCTTTGTTAAGACCTCCATATTATTATGGTCAATGCCTGTGTGACAAGTGAGAGCGCTTGGTGAGAAGATACGGCGGTGTTTCTGACTGACAGACACATGCAGACATTGACTGAATTATAGTATGATGATATGATTTTCCAAAAATAAATTAAAGGGACACTTTAGCAACAAGATTTGAATGATGTTTCCTGAGGGTTTTATGTGGGTAATGTGTCCATGATGTCATGGACACTGGCCTCACTTCCTTCCCAGACTACAATTCCCATAGTGTGTGTGTGTGTGTGTGTGTCATCTTCCCAGCAAGGTGCTACCTAGGTGCAACTTCCCATTCAGTATTTTAGCTGTGACGTGAGCGCCCCCTCCTGAGATACTTCCGGGTCCTACTTTTGTGTCCCCATGGAGTTATACTGTGACGCTCCATCGGACTAAATCTGAGACGAAAACAACCACGAAAGTCTCATTTTACTGCTTTCCTCGCAACAACAAAGCTGCGCTGCTCTCCAAAATCTGGCTGTGACAGGCCGTCTGCCCTACATGGAATACTATCGCCATTTTATTTGATTGTGTCAACTAAATCCTCATTAATGCAAACTAGATTCAACATACTCAAGCCTGCACACATTGTAAATATCCCCCGAAATATTTTACCGCGCAAATGGACTGTTGCCACCTTCAATAATAATGATAATAATAGTCTTTATTGTCTCCACATCATATATTTTTGTTGTCATGGACACTTGTACAAAACATTAATAATTCTACTCGAGTTGGAAGCATTAAGACCCATTTTAACCCTCTATGGCTTCCTTTCTGAAAAATAACGTCAATTTAAAAAGATTCACGCGTTTAGATATTCTATTTTACAATGGCATGCGGACGGGAGCTGGTGCCACTTGGACCCGGACGTAACGTAGCACTACAAAATGACGTCGGACTTAAATACTGAATAGACGGACAGCCCATTCATCCAAACGGAACAGTCCTATCTGATCGTATTAAACAACATCAAACTCACCAGCATTGCAGCTGTACGGAAAGCTTGAATTATCCTTTCTCTCTGCAAAGTATTTGTTTCATAAAAATCCACCGTAGACATGTTTTGAGCTACTTCCTGTCAAGAAATGTGATTGAATGTTTTTATGTGTTAGCGTTTGGAAGCGCTCGTTGAATATCACTCAACGGCCCATGCGTACCACCTGTTTTGACTGTGCACATCATGCAGGAGGCAGCAGGAGGTTGCTTTACTGATAACGAGTGCTTCCAAACTTCTGATACTTAGAAAATAATCACATGGAAGTAGCTCATAACATGTCTACGGTGGATTTTTATGAAACAAACACTTTGCAGATAGAGGATAATTCAAGCTTTTTGTACAGCTGCAATGTTGGTGAGTTTGACATCGTTTATTGCAATTGGATAGGACTTTTCTGTTTGGATGACTGGGCTGTCAATGGGAAGTTGCACCTACTTGGTACCTTGCTGGAAAGATGGCTGAGGTTTGAATATAGTCAATTTAGCAGAGTGGAAATAGCTGATGTACAAGCTAAAAACTTGAGCGGGTAGATCTGCTTTTCCATCTCTGTTTTTAATGTACCTTGCCTTTAAAGGCTTATAATACAGAGTATACAAATTGGAACAAAGTTACAGGTCCATTTGGTGTCACAATTAAATGAGAATTGTCCCTTTTTTTTTTTTCTTTTTTTTTTAAAGGGACATTGATTGACTGCAATTTCTTCCAGCAGTGAATAGTATTTTTAGTAGATAACCATATAGCACAATTTGAAATGTGCACACTATGGCCAGAGTGTGTTTGACTGGATTGCTGAATTCCTATAATGCTTTAGTGCACTTTCCCTCTTTGTGGAGGCTGCATGGAGGTGTGAATTTGTAGTCCAGGAAGGAAGTGAGACCACATTTTCATGGCATGTTTTTGGTCATGAACATGGCATGACCTGACAAAGAAACGTAATGCACATATACAAACCCCAGGAAAGTGTATTGTGTCCTAAACATTAAAATAAGCTCTGGTTGCCAAAGGGGTGTAGTGGCCCTTCGTTAATCACAATTTGACACTTTTAATACAGTAAAATAATGGTGACACAGCCCTGTCAGTGACTGTTATTAATACAGTAAAATAATGGTGACACAGCCCTGTCAGTGACTGTTATGACTTCCAAAATGTCATCCTGTAGGCCGACAACTAAATTTGTTTATTTTTTCCCCTGTCATTGCAGAACGTGAAGCTGACAGTTTGTACCCTAATACCGATGTCTTCCTCTGCTGCTGCTTGCTGTTATCAGTGAAGGTTAGTATTTAACCTTTTTATTCCTGCTGCTTGTGTAAGTGGGCTACATGCTACCATACCATATGTTGTCATTCGCTCCATGTATCGTTTCACACCATTTGTGTGTGTGTATAATGCCTAGGACCCTAGGCATTATACACACATTACACATACACTTCACTTTCATCTTTTCTTTGCTTATAATAAAGTTATCTATTTCAGTTGTCTGAGTTTTTAATCGCATTTTGCTTTATATTTTTTTATAAGTAATTTCTTTCTTCTTGCCTATCTATTGCCCTAGTTCTTCACTAGTGGACTTTGTGTGATTTATGTCTGTATCATTATGGTAGCATGTAGCCTGCTCAACACTTTACTAGGGGTGTAACGATATAGTAACTGCATCGAAAAAATTAATTTCAAGAATCTAAGCATATCTAAATGAAAACGGCAAAACATTGACTATATATTGTTTTGCAATGGAAATAATCGGTATCGAATTGTTTTGCTATGCAATTAATCTATTGTATCAATACTACATTTTTGTGTGGTATTACTTGATTTAAAAATATATATATATTTTTTAAATGGTTACTGTATCGTGATTCTTATCGCTGTTAAAATGTATCGTTACACCCCTACTGTTTACAGCCTTCAATGCTGTAGATCTGTGCAAACTAACAGGAACAAAATGATGGCCGATGTGTCATTCTGTTCCTTGGTTAGTGTGTGTTTTGTTTAGTGCCGATATTGAAGGTAAGTGGTCGTAGTTTATTATCTTTGGCTGTCGGGCAGAAACCTTGTATCTCCATAGTTCAACCTTTTTGTTAATGAACTTCCTTACTTGGTCATGCTACAGTGTCAAACACTAAAGTAGCAAAAATGGCCGATCTACAAGCTCACAATGTAAAGATAATCCATTATTGAATATTTTGTTTAATATAATGTTGTATTTAATATATTGAATCGGTGAAGTATCAACAAGAGCTTGTAACTAAATGGTAACGTTGAAACACAACAGATTATTATATTAATAATAAATATCATTGGATCACAGGTCCTTTTGTTTTTGTCCAGAAAATTAACTATTTTGGTCGTACAAGGTTTCTACCCGACCTTCATCTTTTCTCTTCTCTATTCTTTGCTTTAATAAAGTTATTTGTTTTTGGTCTGAGTTTTTTTTTTTTTCCGCATTTTATTTTTAAATAAGTAATTTCTTTCTTCTTGCCTTTCTATCACTAGTTCTTCACTAGTGTATGTGATGCGTGATTCGGGTCGCGTCTCGCGTACAGTTTCTTAATTGATTGGAACTGTATCGTTTTACATTTCGTCATCCCATCGGTTCACATCACATATGAACACAGGCCGGTATGTGATGTGCATTTATGTGGTTTTATTTTGGTGATTATTTCACAGCAATTGCGGATAGCTCGCCATTCACGTCCGTCTGCCTCATTTTATTTAGGTGAGGTACAGAACGGGAAATGATCTGACATTTGTTTATTGCTGTTGTGTTCTGATGTCATCCATAGTGTTGTGTGTTGTGTACTAATGTTCATAGTGTTGTATGTTGTGTACTAATGTTCATAGTGTTGCTGACAAATACAGGGGCACAAAGAACATTAAGCAAATAAGAATGCTGCTGCCATTGCATAATTTGCACCTTGTATAATTCATGTCAATCGTCCACAAATGGCATGAATTCTTTCTCTCTTTCTCATTCACTTATTTCTGTGAATGTTATTTTTAAAATTGATATGTAGGAAACATGGGACAACTGGCTGGAAAATACTCGTGCCACGAAAACCTAATGACGACTACTTGGGCAGAGACCAAGAAAATCTATAAATGTTCTTGTTCATAAAGCGCTCGAAGTGCTCAAAGTCAACAGTGCAGCAGCAAACATCTCTCGGTCATAAGACCATTGTCGGTGCCATATCATCAGATCTAATTTGTGTAAAGCTGCTTCACGTCATCCCCACATCACATAATGCACGCAGGGTTAGGGTAGGGTTAGGTATGTGATGTGGATTGATGTGATGTATGTCTTTTTATAATGTGCGAGTGAAGCTTCATTGCGTCTTTACACATACCATATGAACACAGGCCCGGTATGTGATGTGTATCGATGCGATTTATGCTTCTATTTGCAGTTCAAACTTAATAATTCACGCCGGTCAGTAGGCGAGGCACTGACGATGGGCCTATGACCCAAACGTTTTCTGCTGCACTTTTCACTTTTAGCACTTTGCAGCACTTTATGAGCATGAACAAATGACATTAATATATTTTCTTAGTTGCCGTCTAGGAGTTTTCCTTAAGGTATTTGTGGAGTGAGTCTTCCAGTTTTCAACAACTGTCTCATGGTAATGAATTAAAAAAAACACACAAAACAAGGCACAGGCATGGCGCTTCTGGTTTACTGGAATGGGGTTCGATTCCCTGCTGCGCTCTAATCATTGTGTTTTGGCATTTACAAACTTTTTCAAATTGTAGGTGCCCTTTGAGCGGGATTCACATGTCTTATTTCATTTATTTGACAGGGACAATGCACATTAATCAACATGTCAGTTTTCACATCAATGTAAATGGGCCAGAGTTAGCCGAAGCTAAATTTCATCTGTAGTCCCTGCAGGGCAGGCTCTTAAAGTGAATGATAAAAGAGACAGTGTAGGTCGCCTGCACACAACACCATGCGTTGATGCTATGTGTGCATAATGTGCAGGCACCCACCACCACGTCCATACAAAAACACAGTACAATACAGATAAAAGTCAAAGTGTGGGGCGCCTGCACACAACACCATGCGTTGATGCTATGTGTGCATAATGTGCAGGCACCCACCACCACGTCCATACAAAAACACAGTACAATACAGATAGAGTCAAAGTGTGGGGCGCCCGCACACAACACCATGCGTTGATGCTATATGTGCAGGCACCCAACACCATGAGTCCATGACCATACACGATACAATACAATACAGATCAACATGGTACAGGGGACAGAACAACTGCAAAGTGAAGTGAGAAATTACACCGAATACTAATTAGTGCTGATAGTTACTCATGATTACAGATTTGAATTGTTTTAAGGTTGAATTTGAAGGTCAGATAGTTGGAAGTCTCTCTTTCTTCTGTGGGGAGACTGTTCCAGTGATGGGAGGCTCTGACAGACTGTTCCAGTGATGGGAGGCTCTGACAGAGACTGTTCCAGTGATGGGAGGCTCTGACAGACTGTTCCAGTGATGGGAGGCTCTGACAGAGACTGTTCCAGTGATGTGAGGCTCTGACAGAGACTGTTCCAGTGATGGGAGGCTCTGACAGAGACTGTTCCAGTGATGGGAGGCTCTGACAGAGACTGTTCCAGTGATGGGAGGCTCTGACAGACTGTTCCAGTGATGGGAGGCTCTGACAGAGACTGTTCCAGTGATGGGAGGCTCTGACAGACTGTTCCAGTGATGTGAGGCTCTGACAGAGACTGTTCCAGTGATGGGAGGCTCTGACAGAGACTGTTCCAGTGATGTGAGGCTCTGACAGAGACTGTTCCAGTGATGGGAGGCTCTGACAGAGAAGACTGTTTTACCAAACACACTACGTCTGATTGGCACTTCACGGTCCCCTCGGGTAGTTGCCCTTGTTGCTCTGTCACCACTGTCCGTTCGATCTATGAACTGGTTCAGTGGTGGAGGTGCAAGTCCATTTAAGATCTTAAAAATGAGACCAGCATCTGCAAAGTGTTTGAAGCTGTTAAAATTAAATGACTTTGTACAAAATGTACTTTTGAACTAGGTGGTAACGGATGGGCTTTTGGTCAAGTTAATGTCTGCTTGTACAGTGATTCTATGGGTTTTAAAGTTGTCTGATTTGTCTGTGACCAGGTTGTGAAACAGTACGACTTAATGACTGTTGGTAGGGCGTTCCACATTTTGGTGGCATAGGAGCGAAAATAATTTAGTCCCTTGTTTGTGCCGAATCTGGGTTGTACATGGTTTGTTGGACTTCGTTTACATTAAGGAAGTATTTAGACAGGTACATGGGTATCTTAGTGAAGTATTTAGACGGGTACATGGGTATCTTAGTGAAGTATTTAGACGGGTACATGGGTATCTTGGTGGTGTGTCGAATCTTGTGGACCAGACCCATTGCAAGATGCTGTACTCTGTCGTCGACCCTAAGCCATTCCAGCCTGCCAAAGTGGGCAGGGGTGAGATGGGGGTCATAACTTAACCTATGAAGAATCTGTTGTTCACACTTTTAGAACATGCATGTGGTCATTATGAGGATTATATCAATCATTGGATGCCCCAAAAGTTACCTTTTGTAGATCTATTTTATTTACTAGTAATATGCTGGTGAATGATACGATTTAGGCATTTAGCAGACTCTTAATCCAGAGCATGCTTACATTAAGCAATATCGAAGCATGCTGATTTATCTGGTGGTCTAGATGGAAACATTGGCGCTTTCTAGAGCAAGGATGGCTTCATTTTAGCTTGCTAGCAAACACTGTTTATGTAGCATTAAAGATGGACGGCCAAAACAGGATGTGGGTCCAGCATGTGCAGCATTGAAATGGCCTCGGCAGTCTGAGGTTGGCTGTGTGTCCAGCAGGTGGCAGTATATGGGTTAATTACAGCCTTACTGGGGCCTCTACGGTGTTAATTACAAGCACTACTGGGAGACAAACACAACAAAGGTGAGGGGTTGGGTGGAGGGGTCCCCTTACTCACTTTTTCCTTTGCTGGGTGACCGAGTACTGATGACTAGCTACAGGCTTTGTCGTAGAGAGGTTTTTAATGGTCCTAAATGTGCAGAGCGTGTCAGCCCCACAGACCGAAGCCGGGAGAAGGTTCCACAGCGGAGGTGCCTGGGACCTAAACGCCCTGCCTCCTATTGTAACTTTTGATATTTCTGCGACAGTAAGCATTGTTGCATTCTGTGAACGCACTCGTGTTCTGTTCAGGATTGTAGGGATCGATGCGTTCTTTGAAATATTGTGATGCCTGCAGGCCGTTGAGAGCTTTGTATGTTAGGAGGAGGATTTAGAACTGTATTTAACCAGGAGCCAGTGATGGTTCTGATCACATGGTTCTGTATTTAACCAGGAGCCAGTGATGGTTCTGATCACATGGTTCTGTATTTAACCAGGAGCCAGTGATGGTTCTGATCACATGGTTCTGTATTTAACCAGGAGCCAGTGATGGTTCTGATCACATTGTTCTGTATTTAACCAGGAGCCAGTGATGGTTCTGATCACATGGTTCTGTATTTAACCAGGAGCCAGTGATGGTTCTGATCACATGGTTCTGTATTTAACCAGGAGCCAGTGATGGTTCTGATCACATGGTTCTGTATTTAACCAGGAGCCAGTGATGGTTCTGATCACATGGTTCTGTATTTAACCAGGAGCCAGTGATGGTTCTGATCACATGGTTCTGTATTTAACCAGGAGCCAGTGATGGTTCTGATCACATGGTTCTCGGACCCCTAGTGTGGGGTTTCCTCAGCGTTACTACAGAGGAGTTCCAAATCTTTGTGATTGCAACTTTTTTTCATTTAGTATTCTTTCATATCGTTCATATCGTTAATGTAATAAATAAACCATCCATCCATTTTCATTTATGTATTTATTTATTACATGAACAACAAACCCTAGAATCACTATTCTGAGGAACATTAGCAAAACCAATCGGATCTACAAGCTCACAAGCTAATGATTTTGGAGGTTTTGAAAATAGATGAAAATCATGAAAAAACGCCATACTATAGATAGCCCATGGTTTCAGACTGCATGCCGTTTTTCATGGTTTTGCAGGATTTGAGGAAAAAGTTGAAAATAATTGACCTGTAAATTACAACAAAACAAACTAAGGCACTGTGTGTGGTACTCCTGGTGTACCAGAACGGGGTTCAAGTCCCTGCTGTGCTCTGCTCAATTTGTTGTATTTACATTGTTTATTTAAATTGTGTTGCCTTTTCAGAGATGATAACCCCTAGGTTCTCTACTGGTTTGTACTCCTTACAGTTTGGTTACCAAGTCTATTTATTACTTAACCCATTCTGAACGGGCACCCATTTTGGTGTTAGCATCATGTTATGCTTTAGCTATTTAAAAATAGCAGATCTACAAGCTCATATCGCGCCACCGAGTGGCGCGATACGAGCTTGTAGGTCTGCTATTTTTGAAAAATCGAAGAGCGACTGACATTTTTTTAATCTGATCTCAGGTCAGAATGGGTTCATCAGACCAGTGTGTGTCCAGTGGAAACCTCGTATGAATCTGATCTCAGTTCAGAATGGGTTAAGATTTATGTTCACTCCGAGACCATGGACTATATATAGCGTTTTGCTTTTCCATGATTTTCATGTTTTTTTAAATCCTCAAAACGACATACCATACAACTATAGTATGCCCTCCGAGACCATGGACTATATATAGCCTTTCGCTTTTCCGCGATTTTTTTCAAATCTTCAGAAATCGTGAAAAACGACATAATATAGTATTCCCTCCGTGACCATGGACTATAGCCTTTCGCTTTTCCGCGATTTTCACCCTTTTTTCAAATCCTCAACAATGATGAAGAATCGAGCAATATAGCGCACCGCTAAATGACCTTGACCAATATCAATGACCTTGAGCAGTATAAATGACCTTCATAAGACTAGTAAATGACCGTGACCACTATGAATGACCTTCACCAGTATAAATTACCTTGACCAGTATAAATGACCTTCATAAGACTAGTAAATGACCACCAGTATAAATGACCTTGACCAGTATAAATGACCTTCACCAGTATGAATGACCTTGACCAGTATACCCTCCGAGACCAGTGCACTGGCCATTGTGGCTAATCACAGCGCGTCCTTATTCAAACGAGGGAGGATTCCATGCTGCTCGCTGCTGAGAGGAGGGCGGTTGACAGGAGGATAGGAGTTTACCACTGAGAACCTGACACAAATGGTTCGGCTTCTCTGTTTCAGATGTGGAGCGAACTAAAAAGTAAAAGTTGTAAAAGGGCATGCTTTGGATGCTTTGCACTCTTCCCATTCGCCGCTGTGCTTGTGTTTGTTTTCCGGGTGCTGGAGCAAGTTGCTCGTGTGCGATGCCGTCTCTCACAGCCTAGGCACAACATGAAGCTTATTAACATGACAACACCGTTTCCAGACATACTGTCCCTTATTATCGTAAAGTCGGGTAGTGTACATTGTTTATTTTGCACCGAGGAGCCATGTGTGTCTGACTCTGTGTTGACTGTGTACATCGCCTCGGCTAAAAACAAAAGGGAAGCCTGACGTATGCTTCTCCGTACGACGTGTCGTATGTTAAACAAATAGCTGATCTGCAAGCTCACAACGTGTCGCCTCTGCAACACGTTGTGAGCTAGTAGATCGGCTATTTAAATAAAAATAAATAAAAAAAGTATCTAAATATTGCTTTGAAGCTCATAGTATCCTTAGGAAGTATTAAGAAGTTTGTATTAAAATATGCATATAGGGCTGGACCAAACATGGACCTATAGCTGCAATTTGCAACTCTAGATTTTTTTAATAATGAGATGAATCTAGAGTTGCAATACTCTCCATTGACTCCCCAGTCCCCACTTATTCAATAAATATCGTTTTGCTATAAGTTATTCATGCATCCCTCTTTTATCCATCCGGCGAGACGGGTCGCCGCATTTTGGGAGCACCAAGTAACATCTCCAGGTGCTCCTCTGAGTACTATACCAAAAGCGTTGTGTGCAGCCCTGACTATAGCCTTTCGCTTTTCCACGATTTTCACCTTTTTATCAAATCCTCCGAAATCGTAAAAAACGACATACTATTGTATGCCCTCCGAGACCATGGACTAGCCTTTCGCTTTTACGCGATTTTCACCTTTTTTTCAAATCCTCTGAAATCGTGAAAAATGACATACTATAGTATTCCCTCCGACACCATGGACTATAGCCTTTCGCTTTTCCTTGATTTAAACCTTTTTACAAATCCTGAACAATGATGATGAATCACGCAATATAGCGCGCCGCTAAATGACCTTGACCAATATCAATGACCTTGAGCAGTATAAATGACCTTCATAAGACTAGTAAATGACCTTGACCAGTATAAATGACCTTGATCAGTATAAATGACCTTGACCAGTATAAATTACCTCCAGTATAAATTACCTTGACCAGTATGCGGTCTGTGACCATGGCCTTTAGCCTTTCGCTTTTCTTTTATCCCATTTTTAGACTCTCGTCAAATAGCCCATATCATACGGCATACTGTAGCACGCCGTTTTTCATAATTTTTGAGGATTTGGAAAACAAAACAATGGGTTATAGCCCATCGTTTTTTTATTTTATTCTTTTTTTTCTTAATCCTCGTTTATCATAATTTTTGACCATCCCACTGAGCAATAGCCGGCTATTAGACGTGCGTCTAAAAATGGGATAAAAACGTCGAAAAATAGACGTCGAAAAACGTCGAAAAATAGACGTCTAAAACACGTCTATTTTTAGACTTGTTTTAGACGTCTATTTTTAGACGTTTTTTATCCCATTTTTAGATGCTCGTCTAATAGCCCATACTGTACGGCATACTGTAGCACGCCGTTTTTCATCATTTTTGAGGATTTGAAAAGAATGAAAAAACAAACAAAACGATGGGTTATAGCCCATCGTTTTTAGATTTTTTGAAAAAAAATAATAATCCTCGTTTTTCGTCATTTTTGACCATCCCACTGAGCAATAGCCGGCTATTAGACGTGCGTCTAAAAATGGGATAAAAAACGTCTAAAAATAGACGTTGAAAAACATCTAAAAATAGACGTCTAAAAAACGTCTAAAAATAGACGTCTAAAACACGTCTATTTTTAGACGTGTTTTAGACGTCTATTTTTAGACGTTTTTTATCCCATTTTTAGATGCTCGTCTAATAGCCCATACTGTACGGCATACTGTAGCACGCCGTTTTTCATCATTTTTGAGGATTTGAAAAGAATGAAAAAACAAACAAAACGATGGGTTATAGCCCATCGTTTTTAGATTTTTTGAAGAAAAAAAATTAATCCTCGTTTTTCGTCATTTTTGACCATCCCACTGAGCAATAGCCGGCTATTAGACGTGCGTCTAAAAATGGGATAAAAAACGTCTAAAAATAGACGTTGAAAAACGTCTAAAAATAGACGTCTAAAAAACGTCTAAAAATAGACGTCTAAAACACGTCTATTTTTAGACGTATTTTAGACATCTATTTTTAGACGTTTTTTATCCCATTTTTAGATGCTTGTCTAATAGCCCATACTGTACGGCATACTGTAGCACGCCGTTTTTCATAATTTTTGAGGATTTGAAAAGAATGAAAAAACAAACAAAACGATGGGTTATAGCCCATCGTTTTTAGATTTTTTGAATTTTTTTTAATCCTCGTTTTTCGTCATTTTTGACCATCCCACTGAGCAATAGCCGGCTATTAGACGTGCGTCTAAAAATGGGATAAAAAACGTCAAAAAATAGACGTCGAAAAACGTCGAAAATAGACGTCTAAAAAACGTCTAAAAATAGACGTCTAAAACACGTCTATTTTTAGACGTGTTTTAGACATCTATTTTTAGACGTTTTTTATCCCATTTTTAGATGCTCGTCTAATAGCCCATACTGTACGGCATACTGTAGCACGCCGTTTTTCATCATTTTTGAGGATTTGAAAAGAATGAAAAAACAAACAAAACGATGGGTTATAGCCCATCGTTTTTAGATTTTTTGAAAAAAAAATTAATCCTCGTTTTTCGTCATTTTTGACCATCCCACTGAGCAATAGCCGGCTATTAGACGTGCGTCTAAAAATGGGATAAAAAACGTCTAAAAATAGACGTCGAAAAACGTCGAAAATAGACATCTATTTTTAGACTTTTTTTATCCCATTTTTAGACGCTCGTCAAATAGCCCATATCGTACGGCATACTGTAGCATGCCATTTTTCATCATTTTTGAGGATTTGAAAAGAATTAAAAAAAAAAACGATGGGTTATAGCCCATCGTTATTTGATTTTTTGATTTTCTTTTTTTGTCCTCGTTTTTCATCATTTTTGACCATCCCACTGAGCAATAGCCGTCTATTAGACGTGCGTCTAAAAATGGGATAAAAAACGTCTAAAAATAGACGTTGAAAAACGTCTAAAAATAGACGTCTAAAAAACGTCTAAAAATAGACGTCTAAAACACGTCTATTTTTAGACGTGTTTTAGACATCTATTTTTAGACGTTTTTTATCCCATTTTTAGATGCTCGTCTAATAGCCCATACTGTACGGCATACTGTAGCACGCCGTTTTTCATCATTTTTGAGGATTTGAAAAGAATGAAAAAACAAACAAAACGATGGGTTATAGCCCATCGTTTTTAGATTTTTTGAAGAAAAAAAATGAATCCTCGTTTTTCGTCATTTTTGACCATCCCACTGAGCAATAGCCGGCTATTAGACGTGCGTCTAAAAATGGGATAAAAAACGTCTAAAAATAGACGTTGAAAAACATCTAAAAATAGACGTCTAAAAAACGTCTAAAAATAGACGTCTAAAACACGTCTATTTTTAGACGTGTTTTAGACATCTATTTTTAGACGTTTTTTATCCCATTTTTAGATGCTCGTCTAATAGCCCATACTGTACGGCATACTGTAGCACGCCGTTTTTCATCATTTTTGAGGATTTGAAAAGAATGAAAAAACAAACAAAACGATGGGTTATAGCCCATCGTTTTTAGATTTTTTGAAAAAAAAATTAATCCTCGTTTTTCGTCATTTTTGACCATCCCACTGAGCAATAGCCGGCTATTAGACGTGCGTCTAAAAATGGGATAAAAAACGTCTAAAAATAGACGTCGAAAAACGTCGAAAATAGACATCTATTTTTAGACTTTTTTTATCCCATTTTTAGACGCTCGTCTAATAGCCCATATCGTACGACATACTGTAGCATGCCATTTTTCATCATTTTTGAGGATTTGAAAAGAATTAAAAAAAAAAAACGATGGGTTATAGCCCATCGTTATTTGATTTTTTGATTTTCTTTTTTTGTCCTCGTTTTTCATCATTTTTGACCATCCCACTGAGCAATAGCCGTCTATTAGACGTGCGTCTAAAAATGGGATAAAAAACGTCTAAAAATAGACGTTGAAAAACGTCTAAAAATAGACGTCTAAAAAACGTCTAAAAATAGACGTCTAAAAGACGTCTATTTTTAGACGTTTTTTATCCCATTTTTAGATGCTCGTCTAATAGCCCATACTGTACGGCATACTGTAGCACGCCGTTTTTCATCATTTTTGAGGATTTGAAAAGAATGAAAAAACAAACAAAACGATGGGTTATAGCCCATCGTTTTTAGATTTTTTGATTTTTTTTTTAATCCTCGTTTTTCGTCATTTTTGACCATCCCACTGAGCAATAGCCGGCTATTAGACGTGCGTCTAAAAATGGGATAAAAAACGTCTAAAAATAGACGTCGAAAAACGTCGAAAATAGACATCTATTTTTAGACTTTTTTTATCCCATTTTTAGACGCTCGTATAATAGCCCATATCGTACGGCATACTGTAGCAGGCCGTTTTTCATCATTTTTGAGGATTTGAAAATAATTTTTTTTAAAAAACGATGGGTTATAGCCCATCGTTATTTGATTTTTTGATTTTTTTTTTGTCCTCGTTTTTCATCATTTTTGACCATCCCACTGAGCAATAGCCGGCTATTAGACGTGCGTCTAAAAATGGGATAAAAAACGTCTAAAAATAGACGTCTAAAACACGTCTATTTTTAGACGTGTTTTAGACATCTATTTTTCGACGTTTTTTCGACGTCTATTTTTGAGGATTTGAAAATAATGAAATAATAAAACGATGGGTTATAGCCCATCGTTATTTGATTTTTTGATTTTTTTTTTAATCCTCGTTTTTCATCATTTTTGACCATCCCACTGAGCAATAGCCGGCTATTAGACGTGCGTCTAAAAATGGGATAAAAAACGTCTAAAAATAGACGTCGAAAAACATCTAAAATAGACGTCTAAAACACGTCTATTTTTAGACGTGTTTTAGACATCTATTTTTAGACGTTTTTTATCCCATTTTTAGACGCTCGTCAAAAAGCCCATATTATACGGCATACTGTAGCACGCCGTTTTTCATAATTTTTGAGGATTTGGAAAAAAAAACAATGGGTTATAGCCCATCGTTTTTTTATTTTATTATTATTTTTCTTAATCCTCGTTTATCATCATTTTTGACCATCCCACTGAGCAATAGCCGGCTATTAGACGTGCGTCTAAAAATGGGATAAAAAACGTCTAAAAATAGACGTCTAAAACACGTCTATTTTTAGACGTGTTTTAGACATCTATTTTTAGACGTTTTTTATCCCATTTTTAGATGCTTGTCTAATAGCCCATACTGTACGGCATACTGTAGCACGCCGTTTTTCATCATTTTTGAGGATTTGAAAAGAATGAAAAAACAAACAAAACGATGGGTTATAGCCCATCGTTTTTAGATTTTTTTAATTTTTTTTTAATCCTCGTTTTTCGTCATTTTTGACCATCCCACTGAGCAATAGCCGGCTATTAGACGTGCGTCTAAAAATGGGATAAAAAACGTCTAAAAATAGACGTCGAAAAACGTCGAAAATAGACATCTATTTTTAGACTTTTTTTATCCCATTTTTAGACGCTCGTATAATAGCCCATATCGTACGGCATACTGTAGCAGGCCGTTTTTCATCATTTTTGAGGATTTGAAAATATTTTTTTTTTAAAAACGATGGGTTATAGCCCATCGTTATTTGATTTTTTGATTTTTTTTTTGTCCTCGTTTTTCATCATTTTTGACCATCCCACTGAGCAATAGCCGGCTATTAGACGTGCGTCTAAAAATGGGATAAAAAACGTCTAAAAATAGACGTCTAAAACACGTCTATTTTTAGACGTGTTTTAGACATCTATTTTTCGACGTTTTTTCGACGTCTATTTTTGAGGATTTGAAAATAATGAAATAATAAAACGATGGGTTATAGCCCATCGTTATTTGATTTTTTGATTTTTTTTTTTATCCTCGTTTTTCATCATTTTTGACCATCCCACTGAGCAATAGCCGGCTATTAGACGTGCGTCTAAAAATGGGATAAAAAACGTCTAAAAATAGACGTCGAAAAACATCTAAAATAGACGTCTAAAACACGTCTATTTTTAGACGTGTTTTAGACATCTATTTTTAGACGTTTTTTATCCCATTTTTAGACGCTCGTCAAAAAGCCCATATTATACGGCATACTGTAGCACGCCGTTTTTCATAATTTTTGAGGATTTGGAAAAAAAAACAATGGGTTATAGCCCATCGTTTTTTTATTTTATTATTATTTTTCTTAATCCTCGTTTATCATCATTTTTGACCATCCCACTGAGCAATAGCCGGCTATTAGACGTGCGTCTAAAAATGGGATAAAAAACGTCTAAAAATAGACGTCTAAAACACGTCTATTTTTAGACGTGTTTTAGACATCTATTTTTAGACGTTTTTTATCCCATTTTTAGATGCTTGTCTAATAGCCCATACTGTACGGCATACTGTAGCACGCCGTTTTTCATCATTTTTGAGGATTTGAAAAGAATGAAAAAACAAACAAAACGATGGGTTATAGCCCATCGTTTTTAGATTTTTTGAATTTTTTTTTAATCCTCGTTTTTCGTCATTTTTGACCATCCCACTGAGCAATAGCCGGCTATTAGACGTGCGTCTAAAAATGGGATAAAAAACGTCTAAAAATAGACGTCGAAAAACGTCGAAAATAGACATCTATTTTTAGACTTTTTTTATCCCATTTTTAGACGCTCGTATAATAGCCCATATCGTACGGCATACTGTAGCAGGCCGTTTTTCATCATTTTTGAGGATTTGAAAATAATTTTTTTTTAAAAACGATGGGTTATAGCCCATCGTTATTTGATTTTTTGATTTTTTTTTTGTCCTCGTTTTTCATCATTTTTGACCATCCCACTGAGCAATAGCCGGCTATTAGACGTGCGTCTAAAAATGGGATAAAAAACGTCTAAAAATAGACGTCGAAAAAACGTCTAAAAATAGACGTCTAAAACACGTCTATTTTTAGACGTGTTTTAGACATCTATTTTTCGACGTTTTTTCGACGTCTATTTTTGAGGATTTGAAAATAATGAAATAATAAAACGATGGGTTATAGCCCATCGTTATTTGATTTTTTGATTTTTTTTTTAATCCTCGTTTTTCATCATTTTTGACCATCCCACTGAGCAATAGCCGGCTATTAGACGTGCGTCTAAAAATGGGATAAAAAACGTCTAAAAATAGACGTCGAAAAACATCTAAAATAGACGTCTAAAACACGTCTATTTTTAGACGTGTTTTAGACATCTATTTTTAGACGTTTTTTATCCCATTTGTAGACGCTCGTCTAATAGCCCATATCGTACGGCATACTGTAGCACGCCGTTTTTCATCATTTTTGAGGATTCGAAAATAATGGAAAAAAAAACGATGGGTTATAGCCCATCGTTATTTGATTTTTTGATTTTTTTTTAATCCTCGTTTTTCATCATTTTTGACCATCCCACTGAGCAATAGCCGGCTATTAGACGTGCGTCTAAAAATGGGATAAAAAACGTCTAAAAATAGACGTCTAAAACACGTCTATTTTTAGACGTGTTTTACACATCTATTTTTAGACGTTTTTTATCCCATTTTTAGATGCTCGTCTAATAGCCCATACTGTACGGCATACTGTAGCACGCCGTTTTTCATCATTTTTGAGGATTTGAAAATAATGAAAAAAAAATATGATGGGTTATACCCCATCGTTTTTAGATTAAAAAAAATAAATTAATCCTCGTTTTTCATCATTTTTGACCATCCCACTGTGCAATAGCCGGCTATTAGACGTGCGTCTAAAAATGGGATAAAAATCGTCTAAAAATAGACGTCTAAAAAACGTCTAAAAATAGACGTCTAAAACACGTCTATTTTTAGACGTGTTTTAGACATCTATTTTTAGACGTTTATTATCCCATTTTTAGACGCTCGTCTAATAGCCCATACTGTACGGCATACTGAAGCACGCAGTTTTTTATCATTTTTGAGGATTTGAAAAAAATAACGATGGGTTATAGCCCATCGTTTTTTTATTTTATTATTTATTTTCTTAATCCTCGTTTATCATCATTTTTGACCATCCCACTGAGCAATAGCCGGCTATTAGACGTGCGTCTAAAAATGGGATAAAAAACGTCTAAAAATAGACGTCGAAAAACGTCGAAAAATAGACGTCGAAAAACTTCGAAAAATAGACGTCTAAAACACGTCTAAAAATTGACGTGTTTTAGACGTCTATTTTTAGACGTTTTTATCCCTTTTTTAGACACTCGTCTAATAGCTCATACTGTACGGCATACTGTAGCACGCCGTTTTTCATCATTTTTGAGGATTTGAAAATAATTCAAAATTTAAAAAACATGGGTTATAGCCCATAGTTTTTTGAAATTTTGAAAAAAAAATTAACCTCGTTTTTCATCATTTTTGAACATGGGCTATAGCCCCTACGGTACGGCATACTATAGCACGCCGTTTTTCATCATTTTTGAGGATTTGAAAAAAATTCAAAATTTCTAAAAACATGGGTTATAGCCCATCGTTTTTTGAAATTTAGAAAAAAAAAATTAACCTCGTTTTTCATCATTTTTGAACATGGGCTATAGCCCCTACCGTATGGCATACTATAGCACATCGTTTTTCATCATTTTTGAGGATTTTAAAAAAATTCAAAAATTCAAAAAACATGTAGGCTATGCCGGCTATTAGACGTGCGTCTAAAAATGGGATAAAAACGTCTAAAAATAGTCGTCGAAAAACGTTGAAAAATAGACGTCGAAAAACGTCTAAAAATAGACGTCTAAAACACGTCTAAAAATTTACGTGTTTTAGACGTCTATTTTTAGACGTTTTTTATCCCATTTTTAGACACTCGTCTAATAGCTCATACTGTACGGCATACTGTAGCACGCCATTTTTCATCATTTTTGAGGATTTGAAAAGAATTAAAAAAAGAAAAAACGATGGGTTATAGCCCATCGTTTTTAGATTTTTTTATTTTTTTTTAATCCTCGTTTTTCATCATTTTTGACCATCCCACTGAGCAATAGCCGGCTATTAGACGTGTGTCTAAAAATGGGATATAAAAAGTCAAAAAATAGACGTCTAAAAAACGTCTAAAAATAGACGTCTAAAACACGTCTATTTTTAGACGTGTTTTAGACATCTATTTTTAGACGTTTTTTATCCCATTTTTAGACACTCGTATAATAGCTCATACTGTACGGCATACTGTAGCACGCCGTTTTTCATCATTTTTGAGGATTTGAAAAAATTTCAAAATTTCAAAAAACATGGGTTATAGCCCATCGTTTTTAGAAAATTTGAAAAAAAAATTAACCTCGTTTTTCATCATTTTTGAACATGGGCTATAGCCCCTACCGTACGGCATACTATAGCACGCCGTTTTTCATCATTTTTGAGGATTTGAAAAAAAATCTAAATTTCAAAAAACATGGGTTATAGCCCATCGTTTTTTGAAATTTTGAAAAAAAACAATTACCTCGTTTTTCATCATTTTTGAACATGGGCTATAGCCCCTACCGTACGGCATACTATAGCACGCCGTTTTTCATCATTTTTGAGGATTTGAAAATAATTCAAAATTTCAAAAAACATGGGTTATAGCCCATAGTTTTTTGAAATTTTGAAAAAAAAATTAACCTCGTTTTTCATCATTTTTGAACATGGGCTATAGCCCCTACGGTACGGCATACTATAGCACGCCGTTTTTCATCATTTTTGAGGATTTGAAAAAAATTCAAAATTTCTAAAAACATGGGTTATAGCCCATCGTTTTTTGAAATTTAGAAAAAAAAAATTAACCTCGTTTTTCATCATTTTTGAACATGGGCTATAGCCCCTACCGTATGGCATACTATAGCACATCGTTTTTCATCATTTTTGAGGATTTTAAAAAAATTCAATAATTCAAAAAACATGTAGGCTATGCCGGCTATTAGACGTGCGTCTAAAAATGGGATAAAAACGTCTAAAAATAGTCGTCGAAAAACGTTGAAAAATAGACGTTGAAAAACGTCTAAAAATAGACGTCTAAAACACGTCTAAAAATTTACGTGTTTTAGACGTCTATTTTTAGACGTTTTTTATCCCATTTTTAGACACTCGTCTAATAGCTCATACTGTACGGCATACTGTAGCACGCCGTTTTTTATCATTTTTGAGGATTTGAAAAGAATTAAAAAAAGAAAAAACGATGGGTTATAGCCCATCGTTTTTAGATTTTTTTAAAAAAAATTTAATCCTCGTTTTTCATCATTTTTGACCATCCCACTGAGCAATAGCCGGCTATTAGACGTGTGTCTAAAAATGGGATATAAAAAGTCAAAAAATAGACGTCTAAAAAACGTCTAAAAATAGACGTCTAAAACACGTCTATTTTTAGACGTGTTTTAGACATCTATTTTTAGACGTTTTTTATCCCATTTTTAGACGCTCGTCTAATAGCCCATACTGTACGGCATACTGAAGCACGCAGTTTTTTATCATTTTTGAGGATTTGAAAAAAATAACGATGGGTTATAGCCCATCGTTTTTTTATTTTATTATTTATTTTCTTAATCCTCGTTTATCATCATTTTTGACCATCCCACTGAGCAATAGCCGGCTATTAGACGTGCGTCTAAAAATGGGATAAAAAACGTCTAAAAATAGACGTCGAAAAACGTCGAAAAATAGACGTCGAAAAACTTCGAAAAATAGACGTCTAAAACACGTCTAAAAATTGACGTGTTTTAGACGTCTATTTTTAGACGTTTTTATCCCTTTTTTAGACACTCGTCTAATAGCTCATACTGTACGGCATACTGTAGCACGCCGTTTTTCATCATTTTTGAGGATTTGAAAATAATTCAAAATTTCAAAAAACATGGGTTATAGCCCATCGTTTTTTGAAAATTTGAAAAAAAACTATTACCTCGTTTTTCATCATTTTTGAACATGGGCTATAGCCCCTACCGTACGGCATACTATAGCACGCCGTTTTTCATCATTTTTGAGGATTTGAAAATAATTCAAAATTTCAAAAAACATGGGTTATAGCCCATAGTTTTTTGAAATTTTGAAAAAAAAATTAACCTCGTTTTTCATCATTTTTGAACATGGGCTATAGCCCCTACGGTACGGCATACTATAGCACGCCGTTTTTCATCATTTTTGAGGATTTGAAAAAAATTCAAAATTTCTAAAAACATGGGTTATAGCCCATCGTTTTTTGAAATTTAGAAAAAAAAAATTAACCTCGTTTTTCATCATTTTTGAACATGGGCTATAGCCCCTACCGTATGGCATACTATAGCACATCGTTTTTCATCATTTTTGAGGATTTTAAAAAAATTCAAAAATTCAAAAAACATGTAGGCTATGCCGGCTATTAGACGTGCGTCTAAAAATGGGATAAAAACGTCTAAAAATAGTCGTCGAAAAACGTTGAAAAATAGACGTCGAAAAACGTCTAAAAATAGACGTCTAAAACACGTCTAAAAATTTACGTGTTTTAGACGTCTATTTTTAGACGTTTTTTATCCCATTTTTAGACACTCGTCTAATAGCTCATACTGTACGGCATACTGTAGCACGCCATTTTTCATCATTTTTGAGGATTTGAAAAGAATTAAAAAAAGAAAAAACGATGGGTTATAGCCCATCGTTTTTAGATTTTTTTATTTTTTTTTAATCCTCGTTTTTCATCATTTTTGACCATCCCACTGAGCAATAGCCGGCTATTAGACGTGTGTCTAAAAATGGGATATAAAAAGTCAAAAAATAGACGTCTAAAAAACGTCTGAAAATAGACGTCTAAAACACGTCTATTTTTAGACGTGTTTTAGACATCTATTTTTAGACGTTTTTTATCCCATTTTTAGACACTCGTATAATAGCTCATACTGTACGGCATACTGTAGCACGCCGTTTTTCATCATTTTTGAGGATTTGAAAAAATTTCAAAATTTCAAAAAACATGGGTTATAGCCCATCGTTTTTAGAAAATTTGAAAAAAAAATTAACCTCGTTTTTCATCATTTTTGAACATGGGCTATAGCCCCTACCGTACGGCATACTATAGCACGCCGTTTTTCATCATTTTTGAGGATTTGAAAAAAAATCAAAATTTCAAAAAACATGGGTTATAGCCCATCGTTTTTTGAAATTTTGAAAAAAAACAATTACCTCGTTTTTCATCATTTTTGAACATGGGCTATAGCCCCTACCGTACGGCATACTATAGCACGCCGTTTTTCATCATTTTTGAGGATTTGAAAATAATTCAAAATTTCAAAAAACATGGGTTATAGCCCATAGTTTTTTGAAATTTTGAAAAAAAAATTAACCTCGTTTTTCATCATTTTTGAACATGGGCTATAGCCCCTACGGTACGGCATACTATAGCACGCCGTTTTTCATCATTTTTGAGGATTTGAAAAAAATTCAAAATTTCTAAAAACATGGGTTATAGCCCATCGTTTTTTGAAATTTAGAAAAAAAAAATTAACCTCGTTTTTCATCATTTTTGAACATGGGCTATAGCCCCTACCGTATGGCATACTATAGCACATCGTTTTTCATCATTTTTGAGGATTTTAAAAAAATTCAATAATTCAAAAAACATGTAGGCTATGCCGGCTATTAGACGTGCGTCTAAAAATGGGATAAAAACGTCTAAAAATAGTCGTCGAAAAACGTTGAAAAATAGACGTTGAAAAACGTCTAAAAATAGACGTCTAAAACACGTCTAAAAATTTACGTGTTTTAGACGTCTATTTTTAGACGTTTTTTATCCCATTTTTAGACACTCGTCTAATAGCTCATACTGTACGGCATACTGTAGCACGCCGTTTTTTATCATTTTTGAGGATTTGAAAAGAATTAAAAAAAGAAAAAACGATGGGTTATAGCCCATCGTTTTTAGATTTTTTTAATTTTTTTTTAATCCTCGTTTTTCATCATTTTTGACCATCCCACTGAGCAATAGCCGGCTATTAGACGTGTGTCTAAAAATGGGATATAAAAAGTCAAAAAATAGACGTCTAAAAAACGTCTAAAAATAGACGTCTAAAACACGTCTATTTTTAGACGTGTTTTAGACATCTATTTTTAGACGTTTTTTATCCCATTTTTAGACGCTCGTCTAATAGCCCATACTGTACGGCATACTGAAGCACGCAGTTTTTTATCATTTTTGAGGATTTGAAAAAAATAACGATGGGTTATAGCCCATCGTTTTTTTATTTTATTATTTATTTTCTTAATCCTCGTTTATCATCATTTTTGACCATCCCACTGAGCAATAGCCGGCTATTAGACGTGCGTCTAAAAATGGGATAAAAAACGTCTAAAAATAGACGTCGAAAAACGTCGAAAAATAGACGTCGAAAAACTTCGAAAAATAGACGTCTAAAACACGTCTAAAAATTGACGTGTTTTAGACGTCTATTTTTAGACGTTTTTATCCCTTTTTTAGACACTCGTCTAATAGCTCATACTGTACGGCATACTGTAGCACGCCGTTTTTCATCATTTTTGAGGATTTGAAAATAATTAAAAATTTCAAAAAACATGGGTTATAGCCCATCGTTTTTAGAAAATTTGAAAAAAAAATTAACCTCGTTTTTCATCATTTTTGAACATGGGCTATAGCCCCTACCGTACGGCATACTATAGCACGCCGTTTTTCATCATTTTTGAGGATTTGAAAAAAAATCAAAATTTCAAAAAACATGGGTTATAGCCCATCGTTTTTTGAAAATTTGAAAAAAAACTATTACCTCGTTTTTCATCATTTTTGAACATGGGCTATAGCCCCTACCGTACGGCATACTATAGCACGCCGTTTTTCATCATTTTTGAGGATTTGAAAATAATTCAAAATTTCAAAAAACATGGGTTATAGCCCATAGTTTTTTGAAATTTTGAAAAAAAAATTAACCTCGTTTTTCATCATTTTTGAACATGGGCTATAGCCCCTACGGTACGGCATACTATAGCACGCCGTTTTTCATCATTTTTGAGGATTTGAAAAAAATTCAAAATTTCTAAAAACATGGGTTATAGCCCATCGTTTTTTGAAATTTAGAAAAAAAAAAATAACCTCGTTTTTCATCATTTTTGAACATGGGCTATAGCCCCTACCGTATGGCATACTATAGCACATCGTTTTTCATCATTTTTGAGGATTTTAAAAAAATTCAATAATTCAAAAAACATGTAGGCTATGCCGGCTATTAGACGTGCGTCTAAAAATGGGATAAAAACGTCTAAAAATAGTCGTCGAAAAACGTTGAAAAATAGACGTCGAAAAACGTCTAAAAATAGACGTCTAAAACACGTCTAAAAATGTACGTGTTTTAGACGTTTTTTATCCCATTTTTAGACACTCGTCTAATAGCTCATACTGTACGGCATACTGTAGCACGCCGTTTTTCATCATTTTTGAGGATTTGAAAAGAATTAAAAAAAGAAAAAACGATGGGTTATAGCCCATCGTTTTTAGATTTTTTTAATTTTTTTTTAATCCTCGTTTTTCATCATTTTTGACCATCCCACTGAGCAATAGCCGGCTATTAGACGTGTGTCTAAAAATGGGATATAAAAAGTCAAAAAATAGACGTCTAAAAATAGACGTCTAAAACACGTCTATTTTTAGACGTGTTTTAGACATCTATTTTTAGACGTTTTTTATCCCATTTTTAGACGCTCGTCTAATAGCCCATACTGTACGGCATACTGAAGCACGCAGTTTTTTATCATTTTTGAGGATTTGAAAAAAATAACGATGGGTTATAGCCCATCGTTTTTTTATTTTATTATTTATTTTCTTAATCCTCGTTTATCATCATTTTTGACCATCCCACTGAGCAATAGCCGGCTATTAGACGTGCGTCTAAAAATGGGATAAAAAACGTCTAAAAATAGACGTCGAAAAACGTCGAAAAATAGACGTCGAAAAACTTCGAAAAATAGACGTCTAAAACACGTCTAAAAATTGACGTGTTTTAGACGTCTATTTTTAGACGTTTTTATCCCTTTTTTAGACACTCGTCTAATAGCTCATACTGTACGGCATACTGTAGCACGCCGTTTTTCATCATTTTTGAGGATTTGAAAATAATTCAAAATTTCAAAAAACATGGGTTATAGCCCATAGTTTTTTGAAATTTTGAAAAAAAAATTAACCTCGTTTTTCATCATTTTTGAACATGGGCTATAGCCCCTACGGTACGGCATACTATAGCACGCCGTTTTTCATCATTTTTGAGGATTTGAAAAAAATTCAAAATTTCTAAAAACATGGGTTATAGCCCATCGTTTTTTGAAATTTAGAATTTTTTTTTTAACCTCGTTTTTCATCATTTTTGAACATGGGCTATAGCCCCTACCGTATGGCATACTATAGCACATCGTTTTTCATCATTTTTGAGGATTTTAAAAAAATTCAAAAATTCAAAAAACATGTAGGCTATGCCGGCTATTAGACGTGCGTCTAAAAATGGGATAAAAACGTCTAAAAATAGTCGTCGAAAAACGTTGAAAAATAGACGTCGAAAAACGTCTAAAAATAGACGTCTAAAACACGTCTAAAAATTTACGTGTTTTAGACGTCTATTTTTAGACGTTTTTTATCCCATTTTTAGACACTCGTCTAATAGCTCATACTGTACGGCATACTGTAGCACGCCGTTTTTCATCATTTTTGAGGATTTGAAAAGAATTAAAAAAAGAAAAAACGATGGGTTATAGCCCATCGTTTTTAGATTTTTTTATTTATTTTTTAATCCTCGTTTTTCATCATTTTTGACCATCCCACTGAGCAATAGCCGGCTATTAGACGTGTGTCTAAAAATGGGATATAAAAAGTCAAAAAATAGACGTCTAAAAAACGTCTAAAAATAGACGTCTAAAACACGTCTATTTTTAGACGTGTTTTAGACATCTATTTTTAGACGTTTTTTATCCCATTTTTAGACACTCGTATAATAGCTCATACTGTACGGCATACTGTAGCACGCCGTTTTTCATCATTTTTGAGGATTTGAAAAAAATTCAAAATTTCAAAAAACATGGGTTATAGCCCATCGTTTTTAGAAAATTTGGAAAAAAAAATAACCTCGTTTTTCATCATTTTTGAACATGGGCTATAGCCCCTACCGTACGGCATACTATATAGCACGCCGTTTTTCATCATTTTTGAGGATTTGGAAAAAAATCTAAATTTAAAAAACACGTAGGCTATGCCGGCTATTAGACGTGCGTCTAAAAATGGGATAAAAAACGTCGAAAAATAGACGTCGAAAAACGTCGAAAAATAGACGTCGAAAAACGTCTAAAACACGTCTAAAAATTTACGTGTTTTAGACGTCTATTTTTAGACGTTTTTTATCCCATTTTTAGACACTCGTCTAATAGCTCATACTGTACGGCATACTGTAGCACGCCGTTTTTCATCATTTTTGAGGATTTGAAAAAAATTCAAAATTTCAAAAAACATGGGTTATAGCCCATCGTTTTTTGAAATTTTGAATTTATTTTTGTCTCCACCAGCCGAAGGCATGGGGAGAGTATGTTTTGCACTCCGTCCGTCCGTCCGTCCGTGTGTCCGTGTGTCCGTGTGTCCGTGTGTCCGTCCGTGACCAGCTAATCTCAGCCACCGTTAACCCGGTCGATGCCAAATTTTGCACACACACTCCCTGGATGCCAACCATGAACCTCTGCCCCAAACTTTCCAGAACGGCCTGTTATAGCGCCACCAGGAGGCCGCTTTGTGCAAAACAGGTTTTTGCACAGCACACCTACAGATTTTGTCCAAACATCACGCAAATTGGTACACAGTCTCTCTAGAGCCATTCAACCAAACCGGTCTTTCATATTTCTCACACTCCATCCTGATTGGTTAAGATTGGCTTCCAAAGTTCACAGGAGTGCTCAGTTTCAAACAAAATGCTGCAAATCATGAACACATCGCGTGATTTCTGTGAAATTGTGCACCCACATTCCCACTAGGCCGAGGACAAAATGCCACATGAACAATTTCAACTCAGCCTCAAGGTGGCGCTATAACTGGCCGAAAAGTGTTTTTACCTCTAACTGCACGGATCTGTGGATAACCTGGTGGAGACCTGTGCCCAGAAGGGCACTTTTTCTAGTTTAACCTCGTTTTTCATCATTTTTGAACATGGGCTATAGCCCCTACCGTATGGCATACTATAGCACGCCGTTTTTCATCATTTTTGAGGATTTGAAAGAAATTCAAAATTAAAAAAAAACATGGGTTATAGCCCATCGTTTTTTGAAATTTTGAAAAAAAAAATTAACCTCGTTTTTCATCATTTTTGGAACATGGGCTATAGCCCCTACCGTACGGCATACTATAGCACGCCGTTTTTCATCATTTTTGAGGATTTGAAAAAAATTCAAAATTTCAAAAAACATGGGTTATAGCCCATCGTTTTTTGAAATTTTGATATTTTTTTTAACCTCGTTTTTCATCATTTTTGAACATGGGCTATAGCCCCTACCGTATGGCATACTATAGCACGCCGTTTTTCATCATTTTTGAGGATTTGAAAAAAATTCAAAATTTCAAAAAACATGGGTTATAGCCCATCGTTTTTTGAAATTTTGAAAAAAAAATTTATCCTCGTTTTTCATCATTTTTGAACATGGGCTATAGCCCCTACCGTATGGCATACTATAGCACGCAGTTTTTCATCATTTTTGAGGATTTGAAAAAAATTCAAAATTAAAAAAAAACATGGGTTATAGCCCATCGTTTTTTGAAATTTTGAAAAAAAAAATTAACCTCGTTTTTCATCATTTTTGGAACATGGGCTATAGCCCCTACCGTATGGCATACTATAGCACGCAGTTTTTCATCATTTTTGAGGATTTGAAAAAAAATCAAAATTTAAAAAAACATGGGTTATAGCCCATCGTTTTTTGAAATTTAGATTTTTTTTTTTACCTCGTTTTTCATCATTTTTGGAACATGGGCTATAGCCCCTACCGTACGGCATACTATAGCACGCCGTTTTTCATCATTTTTGAGGATTTGAAAAAAATTCAAAATTTCAAAAACATGGGTTATAGCCCATCGTTTTTTGAAATTTTGATTTTTTTTTTAACCTCGTTTTTCATCATTTTTGGAACATGGGCTATAGCCCCTACCGTACGGCATACTATAGCACGCCGTTTTTCATCATTTTTGAGGATTTGAAAAAAAATCAAAATTTCAAAAACATGGGTTTTTGATTTTTTTTTTTTTTTTTTAACCTCGTTTTTTATCATTTTTGGAACATGGGCTATAGCCCCTACCGTACGGCATACTATAGCACGCTGTTTTTCATCATTTTTGAGGATTTGAAAAAAATTCAAAATTAAAAAAAACATGGGTTATAGCCCATCGTTTTTTGAATTTTTTTTTTTTTTTTTTACCTCGTTTTTCATCATTTTTGCCCCTACCGTATGCCATACTATAGCACGCCGTTTTTCATCATTTTTGAGGATTTGAAAAAATTTCAAAATTTCAAAAAACATGGGTTATAGCCCATCGTTTTTTGAAATTTTGAAAAAAAAAGTTAACCTCGTTTTTCATCATTTTTGAACATGGGCTATAGCCCCTACCGTACGGCATACTATAGCAAGCCGTTTTTCATCATTTTTGAGGATTTGAAAAAAGAAAAAAAAAATTCAAAAAACATGGGTTATAGCCCATCGTTTTTTGAAATTTATTCATGTTCAAAAATGATGGAAAACAAGGTTACATTTTTTTTTCAAATTTTCAAAAAACGATGTACTATAACCCATGTTTAAAAAAAAAAATTCAAATCCAAAAAAATGATGAAAAACTGCGTGCTATAGTATGCCGTACGGTAGGGGCTATAGCCCATGTTCAAAAATGATGAAAAACGAGGTTAAACTAGAAAAAGTGCCCTTCTGGGCACAGGTCTCCACCAGGTTATCCACAGATCCGTGCAGTTAGAGGTAAAAACACTTTTCGGCCAGTTATAGCGCCACCTTGAGGCTGAGTTGAAATTGTTCATGTGGCATTTTGTCCTCGGCCTAGTGGGAATGTGGGTGCACAATTTCACAGAAATCACGCGATGTGTTCATGATTTGCAGCATTTTGTTTGAAACTGAGCACTCCTGTGAACTTTGGAAGCCAATCTTAACCAATCAGGATGGAGTGTGAGAAATATGAAAGACCGGTTTGGTTGAATGGCTCTAGAGAGACTGTGTACCAATTTGCGTGATGTTTGGACAAAATCTGTAGGTGTGCTGTGCAAAAACCTGTTTTGCACAAAGCGGCCTCCTGGTGGCGCTATAACAGGCCGTTCTGGAAAGTTTGGGGCAGAGGTTCATGGTTGGCATCCAGGGAGTGTGTGTGCAAAATTTGGCATCGACCGGGTTAACGGTGGCTGAGATTAGCTGGTCACGGACGGACACACGGACACACGGACACACGGACACACGGACGGACGGACGGACGGAGTGCAAAACATACTCTCCCCATGCCTTCGGCTGGTGGAGACAAAAATAAATTCAAAATTTCAAAAAACGATGGGCTATAACCCATGTTTTTTGAAATTTTGAATTTTTTTCAAATCCTCAAAAATGATGAAAAACGGCGTGCTATAGTATGCCGTACGGTAGGGGCTATAGCCCATGTTCAAAAATGATGAAAAACGAGGTTAATTTTTTTTTTCAAAATTTCAAAAAACGATGGGCTATAACCCATGTTTTTTGAAATTTTGATTTTTTTTCAAATCCTCAAAAATGATGAAAAACGGCGTGCTATAGTATGCCGTACGGTAGGGGCTATAGCCCATGTTCAAAAATGATGAAAAACGAGGTTAATTTTTTTTTTCAAAATTTCAAAAAACGATGGGCTATAACCCATGTTTTTTGAAATTTTGATTTTTTTTCAAATCCTCAAAAATGATGAAAAACGGCTTGCTATAGTATGCCGTACGGTAGGGGCTATAGCCCATGTTCAAAAATGATGAAAAACGAGGTTATTTTTTTTTTTCAAAATTTCAAAAAACGATGGGCTATAACCCATGTTTTTTGAAATTTTGATTTTTTTTTTTCAAATCCTCAAAAATGATGAAAAACGGCTTGCTATAGTATGCCGTACGGTAGGGGCTATAGCCCATGTTCAAAAATGATGAAAAACGAGGTTACATTTTTTTTTCAACATTTCAAAAAACGATGTACTATAACCCATGTTTTAAAAAAAAAAATTCAAATCCAAAAAAATGATGAAAAACGGCGTGCTATAGTATGCCGTACGTTAGGGGCTATAGCCCATGTTCAAAAATGATGAAAGACGAGGTTAAAAAATAAATTCAAAATTTCAAAAAACGATGGGATTTTGATTTTTTTTCAAATCCTCAAAAATGATGAAAAACGGCGTGCTATAGTATGCCCTACGGCATACTATAGCACGCCGTTTTACAGTTTTGAAAAAAAACATGGGTTATAGCCCATCGTTTAAAAAAAAAAAAAAAAAAAAAGTAACCTCGTTTTTCATCATTTTTGACCATGGGCTATAGCCCATACCATACGGCATATTATAGCACGCCGTTTTTCATCATTTTTGAAGTTTTGAAAAAAAAAACAAAAAAAAACACATGGGTTATAGCCCATCGTTTTTTGAAAAAAAAAAAAAAAAAAAGTAACCTCGTTTTTCATCATTTTGACCATGGGCTATAGCCCATACCATAAGGCATATTATAGCACACCGTTTTTCATCATTTTTGAGGTTTTGAAAAAAATGAAAAAAAAAAAAAACATGGGTTATAGCCCATCGTTTTTTGAAAAAAAAAAAAAAAAAGGTAACCTCGTTTTTCTACATTTTTGACCATGGGCTATAGCCCATACCATACGGCATATTATAGCACGCCGTTTTTCATCATTTTTGAGGTTTTGAAAAAAAATCTAAATTTAAAAAAACATGGGTTATAGCCCATCGTTTTTTGAAAATTTGAAAAAGAAAGTAACCTCGTTTTTCATCATTTTTGACCATGGGCTATAGCCCATACCATACGGCATGTTATAGCACGCCGTTTTTCATCATTTTTGAGGTTTTGAAAAAAAAAAAAACATGGGTTATAGCCCATCGTTAAAAAAAAAAAAAAAAAAAAAAGTAACCTCGTTTTTCATCATTTTTGACCATGGGCTATAGCCCATACCATACGGCATATTATAGCACGCCGTTTTTCATCATTTTTGAGGTTTTGAAAAAAAAGAAAAAAAAGAAAAAAAAACATGGGTTATAGCCCATCGTAAAAAAAAAAAAAAAAAAAAAAAGTAACCTCGTTTTTCATCATTTTTGACCATGGGCTATAGCCCATACCATACGGCATATTATAGCACGCCGTTTTTCATCATTTTTGAGGTTTTGAAATTTTTTTTAAAAAAAACGGCGTCCTATAGTATGCCATACGATATGGGCTATAGCCCATGGTCAAAAATGATGAAAAACGAGGATTTTTTTTTTCCAAAAATTCAAAAAACGATGGGTTATAACCCAACTTTTTGAAATTTTGAATTTTTTTCAAATCCTCAAAAATGATGAAAAACGGCGTGTTATAGTATGCCATACGATATGGGCTATAGCCCATGGTCAACAATGATGAAAAACGAGGATATTTTCTTTTTTCAAAAATTCAAAAAACGATGGGCTATAACCCAACTTTTTGAAATTTTTATTTTTTTTCAAATCCTCAAAAATGATGAAAAACGGCGTGCTATAGTATGCCATACGATATGGGCTATATCCCATGGTCAAAAATGATGAAAAACGAGGATTTTCTTTTTTTTTCAAAAAACGATGGGCTATAACCCAACTTTTTGAAATTTTGATTTTTTTTCAAATCCTCAAAAATGATGAAAAACGGCGTGCTATAGTATGCCATACGATATGGGCTATATCCCATGGTCAAAAATGATGAAAAACGAGGATTTTCTTTTTTTTCAAAAATTCAAAAAACGATGGGCTATAACCCAACTTTTTGAAAGAAATATTTTTTTTCAATTCCTCAAAGACGATGAAAAACGGCGTCCTATAGTATGCCATACGATATGGGCTATAGCCCATGGTCAAAAATGATGAAAAACGAGGATAATTTTTTTTTCAAAAATTCAAAAAACTATGGGCTATAACCCAACTTTTTGAAAATTTGAATTTTTTTCAAATCCTCAAAAATGATGAAAAACGGCGTGCTATAGTATGCCATACGATATGGGCTATAGCCCATGGTAAAAAATGATGAAAAACGAGGATAAAACAAAATTCAAAAATTCAAAAAACGATGGGCTATAACCCAACTTTTTGAAATTTTGATTTTTTTTCAAATCCTCAAAAATGATGAAAAACGGCGTGCTATAGTATGCCATACGATATGGGCTATAGCCCATGGTCAAAAATGATAAAAAACGAGGATATTATTTTTTTTCAAAAATTCGAAAAACGATGGGCTATAACCCAACTTTTTGAAATTTTGAATTTTTTTCAAATCCTCAAAAATGATGAAAAACGGCGTGCTATAGTATGCCATACGATATGGGCTATAGCCCATGGTCAAAAATGATGAAAAACGAGGATAAAACAAAATTCAAAAATTCAAAAAACGATGGGCTATAACCCAACTTTTTGAAATTTTGAATTTTTTTCAAATCCTCAAAAATGATGAAAAACGGTGTGCTATAGTATGCCATACGATATGGGCTATAGCCCATGGTCAAAAATGATGAAAAACAAGGATTTCTTTTTTTTCAAAAATTCAAAAAACGATGGGCTATAACCCAACTTTTTGAAATTTTGATTTTTTTTCAAATCCTCAAAAATGATGAAAAACGGCGTGCTATAGTATGCCATACGATATGGGCTATATCCCATGGTCAAAAATGATGAAAAACGAGGATTTTCTTTTTTTTCAAAAATTCAAAAAACGATGGGCTATAACCCAACTTTTTGAAAAAAATATTTTTTTTCAATTCCTCAAAAACGATGAAAAACGGCGTGCTATAGTATGCCATACGATATGGGCTATAGCCCATGGTCAAAAATTATGAAAAACGAGGATATTTTTTTTTTCAAAAATTCAAAAAACGATGGGCTATAACCCAACTTTTTGAAATTTTTATTTTTTTTCAAATCCTCAAAAATGATGAAAAACGGCGTGCTATAGTATGCCATACGATATGGGCTATATCCCATGGTCAAAAATGATGAAAAACGAGGATTTTCTTTTTTTTTCAAAAAACGATGGGCTATAACCCAACTTTTTGAAATTTTGTTTTTTTTTCAAATCCTCAAAAATGATGAAAAACGGCGTGCTATAGTATGCCATACGATATGGGCTATATCCCATGGTCAAAAATGATGAAAAACGAGGATTTTCTTTTTTTTCAAAAATTCAAAAAACGATGGGCTATAACCCAACTTTTTGAAAAAGATATTTTTTTTCAATTCCTCAAAGACGATGAAAAACGGCGTCCTATAGTATGCCATACGATATGGGCTATAGCCCATGGTCAAAAATGATGAAAAACGAGGATAATTTTTTTTTCAAAAATTCAAAAAACGATGGGCTATAACCCAACTTTTTGAAAATTTGAATTTTTTTCAAATCCTCAAAAATGATGAAAAACGGCGTGCTATAGTATGCCATACGATATGGGCTATAGCCCATGGTAAAAAATGATGAAAAACGAGGATAAAACAAAATTCAAAAATTCAAAAAACGATGGGCTATAACCCAACTTTTTGAAATTTTGATTTTTTTTCAAATCCTCAAAAATGATGAAAAACGGCGTGCTATAGTATGCCATACGATATGGGCTATAGCCCATGGTCAAAAATGATGAAAAACGAGGATAAAACAAAATTCAAAAATTCAAAAAACGATGGGCTATAACCCAACTTTTTGAAATTTTGAATTTTTTTCAAATCCTCAAAAATGATGAAAAACGGCGTGCTATAGTATGCCATACGATATGGGCTATAGCCCATGGTAAAAAATGATGAAAAACAAGGATTTCTTTTTTTTCAAAAATTCAAAAAACGATGGGCTATAACCCAACTTTTTGAAATTTTGATTTTTTTTCAAATCCTCAAAAATGATGAAAAACGGCGTGCTATAGTATGCCATACGATATGGGCTATATCCCATGGTCAAAAATGATGAAAAACGAGGATTTTCTTTTTTTTCAAAAATTCAAAAAACGATGGGCTATAACCCAACTTTTTGAAAAAAAATATTTTTTTTCAATTCCTCAAAAACGATGAAAAACGGCGTGCTATAGTATGCCATACGATATGGGCTATAGCCCATGGTCAAAAATGATGAAAAACGAGGATATTTTTTTTTTCAAAAATTCAAAAAACGATGGGCTATAACCCAACTTTTTGAAATTTTGATTTTTTTTTCAAATCCTCAAAAATGATGAAAAACGGCGTGCTATAGTATGCCATACGATATGGGCTATAGCCCATGGTCAAAAATGATGAAAAACAAGGATCTTTTTTTTTTTTAAATTCAAAAAACGATGGGCTATAACCCAACTTTTTGAAATTTTGATTTTTTTTCAAATCCTCAAAAATGATGAAAAACGGCGTGTTATAGTATGCCATACGATATGGGCTATAGCCCATGGTCAACAATGATGAAAAACGAGGATTTTTTTTTTTTTTTTTAATTCAAAAAACGATGGGCTATAACCCAACTTTTTGAAAAAAATATATTTTTTCAATTCCTCAAAAACGATGAAAAACGGCGTGCTATAGTATGCCATACGATATGGGCTATAGCCCATGGTAAAAAATTATGAAAAACGAGGATAAAACAAAATTCAAAAATTCAAAAAACGATGGGCTATAACCCAACTTTTTGAAATTTTGAATTTTTTTCAAATCCTCAAAAATGATGAAAAACGGCGTGCTATAGTATGCCATACGATATGGGCTATAGCCCATGGTCAACAATGATGAAAAACGAGGATAATTTTTTTTTTCAAAAATTCAAAAAACAATGGGCTATAACCAAACTTTTTGAAATTTTGATTTTTTTTTAAATCCTCAAAAATGATGAAAAACGGCGTGCTATAGTATGCCATACGATATGGGCTATAGCCCATGGTCAAAAATGATAAAAAACTAGGATTTTTTTTTTTTCAAAAATTCAAAAAACGATGGGCTATAACCCAACTTTTTGAAATTTAGAATTTTTTTCAAATCCTCAAAAATGATGAAAAACGGCATGCTATAGTATGCCATACGATATGGGCTATAGCCCATGGTCAACAATGATGAAAAACGAGGATCATTTTTTTTTTTTAATTCAAAAAACAATGGGCTATAACCCAACTTTTTGAAATTTTGATTTTTTTTCAAATCCTCAAAAATGATGAAAAACGGCGTGCTATAGTATGCCATACGATATGGGCTATAGCCCATGGTCAACAATGATGAAAAACGAGGATCTTTTTTTTTTTCAAAAATTAAAAAAACGATGGGCTATAACCCAACTTTTTGAAATTTTGATTTTTTTTCAAATCCTCAAAAATGATGAAAAACGGCGTGTTATAGTATGCCATACGATATGGGCTATAGCCCATGGTCAACAATGATGAAAAACGAGGATATTTTTTTTCTTTCAAAAATTCAAAAAACGATGGGCTATAACCCAACTTTTTGAAATTTTGATTTTTTTTCAAATCCTCAAAAATGATGAAAAACGGCGTGCTATAGTATGCCATACGATATGGGCTATAGCCCAAAAATGATGAAAAACGAGGATTTTTTTTTTCAAAAATTCAAAAAACGATGGGCTATAACCCAACTTTTTGAAAAAAATATTTTTTTTCAATTCCTCAAAAACTATGAAAAACGGCGTGCTATAGTATGCCATACGATATGGGCTATAGCCCATGGTCAACAATGATGAAAAACGAGGATCATTTTTTTTTTTTAATTCAAAAAACAATGGGCTATAACCCAACTTTTTGAAATTTTGATTTTTTTTCAAATCCTCAAAAATGATGAAAAACGGCGTGCTATAGTATGCCATACGATATGGGCTATAGCCCATGGTCAACAATGATGAAAAACGAGGATCTTTTTTTTTTTCAAAAATTAAAAAAACGATGGGCTATAACCCAACTTTTTGAAATTTTGATTTTTTTTCAAATCCTCAAAAATGATGAAAAACGGCGTGTTATAGTATGCCATACGATATGGGCTATAGCCCATGGTCAACAATGATGAAAAACGAGGATATTTTTTTTCTTTCAAAAATTCAAAAAACGATGGGCTATAACCCAACTTTTTGAAATTTTGATTTTTTTTCAAATCCTCAAAAATGATGAAAAACGGCGTGCTATAGTATGCCATACGATATGGGCTATAGCCCAAAAATGATGAAAAACGAGGATTTTTTTTTTCAAAAATTCAAAAAACGATGGGCTATAACCCAACTTTTTGAAAAAAATATTTTTTTTCAATTCCTCAAAAACTATGAAAAACGGCGTGCTATAGTATGCCATACGATATGGGCTATAGCCCATGGTCAACAATGATGAAAAACGAGGATCTTTTTTTTTTTTTTTAATTCAAAAAACGATGGGCTATAACCCAACTTTTTGAAATTTTGATTTTTTTTCAAATCCTCAAAAATGATGAAAAACGGCGTGTTATAGTATGCCATACGATATGGGCTATAGCCCATGGTCAACAATGATGAAAAACGAGGATATTTTTTTTCTTTCAAAAATTCAAAAAACGATGGGCTATAACCCAACTTTTTGAAAAAAATATTTTTTTTCAATTCCTCAAAAACGATGAAAAACGGCGTGCTATAGTATGCCATACGATATGGGCTATAGCCCATGGTCAAAAATGATGAAAAACGAGGATTTTCTTTTTTTTCAAAAATTCAAAAAACGATGGGCTATAACCCAACTTTTTGAAAAAAATATTTTTTTTCAATTCCTCAAAAACGATGAAAAACGGCGAGCTATAGTATGCCATACGATATGGGCTATAGCCCATGGTCAAAAATGATGAAAAACAAGGATTTCTTTTTTTTCAAAAATTCAAAAAACGATGGGCTATAACCCAACTTTTTGAAATTTTGATTTTTTTTCAAATCCTCAAAAATGATGAAAAACGGCGTGCTATAGTATGCCATACGTTATGGGCTATATCCCATGGTCAAAAATGATGAAAAACGAGGATTTTCTTTTTTTTCAAAAATTCAAAAAACGATGGGCTATAACCCAACTTTTTGAAAAAAATATTTTTTTTCAATTCCTCAAAAACGATGAAAAACGGCGTGCTATAGTATGCCATACGATATGGGCTATAGCCCATGGTCAAAAATGATGAAAAACGAGGATATTTTTTTTTTCAAAAATTCGAAAAACGATGGGCTATAACCCAACTTTTTGAAATTTTAATTTTTTTTCAAATCCTCAAAAATGATGAAAAACGGCGTGCTATAGTATGCCATACGATATGGGCTATAGCCCATGGTCAAAAATGATGAAAAACGAGGATAAAACAAAATTCAAAAATTCAAAAAACGATGGGCTATAACCCAACTTTTTGAAATTTTGAATTTTTTTCAAATCCTCAAAAATGATGAAAAACGGCGTGCTATAGTATGCCATACGATATGGGCTATAGCCCATGGTCAAAAATGATGAAAAACAAGGATTTCTTTTTTTTCAAAAATTCAAAAAACGATGGGCTATAACCCAACTTTTTGAAATTTTGATTTTTTTTCAAATCCTCAAAAATGATGAAAAACGGCGTGCTATAGTATGCCATACGATATGGGCTATATCCCATGGTCAAAAATGATGAAAAACGAGGATTTTCTTTTTTTTCAAAAATTCAAAAAACGATGGGCTATAACCCAACTTTTTGAAAAAAATATTTTTTTTCAATTCCTCAAAAACGATGAAAAACGGCGTGCTATAGTATGCCATACGATATGGGCTATAGCCCATGGTCAAAAATGATGAAAAACGAGGATATTTTTTTTTTCAAAAATTCAAAAAACGATGGGCTATAACCCAACTTTTTGAAATTTTGAATTTTTTTCAAATCCTCAAAAATGATGAAAAACGGCGTGCTATAGTATGCCATACGTTATGGGCTATATCCCATGGTCAAAAATGATGAAAAACGAGGATTTTCTTTTTTTTCAAAAATTCAAAAAACGATGGGCTATAACCCAACTTTTTGAAAAAAATATTTTTTTTCAATTCCTCAAAAACGATGAAAAACGGCGTGCTATAGTATGCCATACGATATGGGCTATAGCCCATGGTCAAAAATGATGAAAAACGAGGATATTTTTTTTTTCAAAAATTCGAAAAACGATGGGCTATAACCCAACTTTTTGAAATTTTAATTTTTTTTCAAATCCTCAAAAATGATGAAAAACGGCGTGCTATAGTATGCCATACGATATGGGCTATAGCCCATGGTCAAAAATGATGAAAAACGAGGATAAAACAAAATTCAAAAATTCAAAAAACGATGGGCTATAACCCAACTTTTTGAAATTTTGAATTTTTTTCAAATCCTCAAAAATGATGAAAAACGGCGTGCTATAGTATGCCATACGATATGGGCTATAGCCCATGGTCAAAAATGATGAAAAACAAGGATTTCTTTTTTTTCAAAAATTCAAAAAACGATGGGCTATAACCCAACTTTTTGAAAAAAATATTTTTTTTCAATTCCTCAAAAACGATGAAAAACGGCGTCCTATAGTATGCCATACGATATGGGCTATAGCCCATGGTCAAAAATGATGAAAAACGAGGATATTTTTTTTTTCAAAAATTCGAAAAACGATGGGCTATAACCCAACTTTTTGAAAATTTAATTTTTTTTCAAATCCTCAAAAATGATGAAAAACGGCGTGCTATAGTATGCCATACGATATGGGCTATAGCCCATGGTCAAAAATGATGAAAAACGAGGATATTTTTTTTTTCAAAAATTCAAAAAACGATGGGCTATAACCCAACTTTTTGAAATTTTGAATTTTTTTCAAATCCTCAAAAATGATGAAAAACGGCGTGCTATAGTATGCCATACGATATGGGCTATAGCCCATGGTCAAAAATGATGAAAAACAAGGATTTCTTTTTTTTCAAAAATTCAAAAAACGATGGGCTATAACCCAACTTTTTGAAATTTTGATTTTTTTTCAAATCCTCAAAAATGATGAAAAACGGCGTGCTATAGTATGCCATACGATATGGGCTATATCCCATGGTCAAAAATGATGAAAAACGAGGATTTTCTTTTTTTTCAAAAATTCAAAAAACGATGGGCTATAACCCAACTTTTTGAAAAAAATATTTTTTTTCAATTCCTCAAAAACGATGAAAAACGGCGTGCTATAGTATGCCATACGATATGGGCTATAGCCCATGGTCAAAAATGATGAAAAACGAGGATATTTTTTTTTTCAAAAATTCAAAAAACGATGGGCTATAACCCAACTTTTTGAAATTTTGAATTTTTTTCAAATCCTCAAAAATGATGAAAAACGGCGTGCTATAGTATGCCATACGATATGGGCTATAGCCCATGTTCAAAAATGATGAAAAACAAGGATTTTCTTTTTTTTCAAAAATTCAAAAAACGATGGGCTATAACCCAACTTTTTGAAAAAAATATTTTTTTTCAATTCCTCAAAAATGATGAAAAACGGCGTGTTATAGTATGCCATACGATATGGGCTATAGCCCATAGTCAACAATGATGAAAAACGAGGATTTTTTTTTTTTTCAAAAATTCAAAAAACGATGGGCTATAACCCAGCTTTTTGAAAAAAAGAATTTTTTTTCAATTCCTCAAAAACGATGAAAAACGGCGTCCTATAGTATGCCATACGATATGGGCTATAGCCCATGGTAAAAAATTATGAAAAACGAGGATAAAACAAAATTCAATAATTCAAAAAACGATGGGCTATAACCCAACTTTTTGAAATTTTGAATTTTTTTCAAATCCTCAAAAATGATGAAAAACGGCGTGCTATAGTATGCCATACGATATGGGCTATAGCCCATGGTCAACAATGATGAAAAACGAGGATAATTTTTTTTTTCAAAGATTCAAAAAACGATGGGCTATAACCCAACTTTTTGAAATTTTGATTTTTTTTTAAATCCTCAAAAATGATGAAAAACGGCGTGCTATAGTATGCCATACGATATGGGCTATATCCCATGGTCAAAAATGATGAAAAACGAGGATTTTCTTTTTTTTCAAAAATTCAAAAAACGATGGGCTATAACCCAACTTTTTGAAAAAAATATTTTTTTTCAATTCCTCAAAAACGATGAAAAACGGCGTCCTATAGTATGCCATACGATATGGGCTATAGCCCATGGTCAAAAATGATGAAAAACGAGGATTTTCTTTTTTTCAAAAATTCAAAAAACGATGGGCTATAACCCAACATTTTGAAATTTTGAATTTTTTTCAAATCCTCAAAAATGATGAAAAACGGCGTGCTATAGTATGCCATACGATATGGGCTATAGCCCATGGTCAACAATGATGAAAAACGAGGATAATTTTTTTTTTCAAAAATTCAAAAAACGATGGGCTATAACCCAACTTTTTGAAATTTAGATTTTTTTTTTTCAAATCCTCAAAAATGATGAAAAACGGCGTGCTATAGTATGCCATACGATATGGGCTATAGCCCATGGTCAAAAATGATGAAAAACGAGGTTACTTTTTTTTTTTTTTTTTTCAAAAAACGATGGGCTATAACCCATGTTTTTTTTTTTTTTCAAAACCTCAAAAATTATGAAAAACGGCGTGCTATAATATGCCATACGATATGGGCTATAGCCCATGGTCAAAAATGATGAAAAACGAGGATATTTTTTTTTTCAAAAATTCAAAAAACGATGGGCTATAACCCAACTTTTTGAAATTTTGAATTTTTTTCAAATCCTCAAAAATGATGAAAAACGGCGTGCTATAGTATGCCATACGATATGGTCATGGTCAAAAATGATGAAAAACGAGGATAAAACAAAATTCAAAAATTCAAAAAACGATGGGCTATAACCCAACTTTTTGAAATTTTGAATTTTTTTCAAATCCTCAAAAATGATGAAAAACGGCGTGCTATAGTATGCCATACGATATGGGCTATAGCCCATGGTCAAAAATGATGAAAAACGAGGATATTATTTTTTTTCAAAAATTCAAAAAACGATGGGCTATAACCCAACTTTTTGAAATTTTGAAATTTTTTCAAATCCTCAAAAATGATGAAAAACGGCGTGTTATAGTATGCCATACGATATGGGCTATAGCCCATAGTCAACAATGATGAAAAACGAGGATTTTTTTTTTCTTTCAAAAATTCAAAAAACGATGGGCTATAACCCAACTTTTTGAAAAAAAGATTTTTTTTTCAATTCCTCAAAAACGATGAAAAACGGCGTCCTATAGTATGCCATACGATATGGGCTATAGCCCATGGTAAAAAATTATGAAAAACGAGGATAAAACAAAATTCAAAAATTCAAAAAACGATGGGCTATAACCCAACTTTTTGAAATTTTGAATTTTTTTCAAATCCTCAAAAATGATGAAAAACGGCGTGCTATAGTATGCCATACGATATGGGCTATAGCCCATGGTCAACAATGATGAAAAACGAGGATAATTTTTTTTTTCAAAAATTCAAAAAACAATGGGCTATAACCCAACTTTTTGAAATTTTGATTTTTTTTTTAATCCTCAAAAATGATGAAAAACGGCGTGCTATAGTATGCCATACGATATGGGCTATAGCCCATGGTCAAAAATGATAAAAAACTAGGATTTTTTCTTTTTTCAAAAATTCAAAAAACGATGGGCTATAACCCAACTTTTTGAAATTTTGAATTTTTTTCAAATCCTCAAAAATGATGAAAAACGGCGTGTTATAGTATGCCATACGATATGGGCTATAGCCCATGGTAATAAATGATGAAAAACGAGGATATTTTTTTTCTTTCAAAAATTCAAAAAAAAAAAAACGATGGGCTATAACCCAACTTTTTGAAAAAAATATTTTTTTTCAATTCCTCAAAAACGATGAAAAACGGCGTGCTATAGTATGCCATACGATATGGGCTATAGCCCATGGTCAAAAATGATGAAAAACGAGGATATTTTTTTTTTCAAAAATTCAAAAAACGATGGGCTATAACCCAACTTTTTGAAATTTTGAATTTTTTTCAAATCCTCAAAAATGATGAAAAACGGCGTGCTATAGTATGCCATACGATATGGGCTATAGCCCATGGTCAAAAATGATGAAAAACAAGGATTTTCTTTTTTTTCAAAAATTCAAAAAACGATGGGCTATAACCCAACTTTTTGAAAAAAATATTTTTTTTCAATTCCTCAAAAATGATGAAAAACGGCGTGTTATAGTATGCCATACGATATGGGCTATAGCCCATAGTCAACAATGATGAAAAACGAGGATTTCTTTTTTCTTCAAAAATTCAAAAAACGATGGGCTATAACCCAACTTTTTGAAAAAAAGATTTTTTTTTCAATTCCTCAAAAACGATGAAAAACGGCGTCCTATAGTATGCCATACGATATGGGTAAAAAATTATGAAAAACGAGGATAAAACAAAATTCAAAAATTCAAAAAACGATGGGCTATAACCCAACTTTTTGAAATTTTGAATTTTTTTCAAATCCTCAAAAATGATGAAAAACGGCGTGCTATAGTATGCCATACGATATGGGCTATAGCCCATGGTCAACAATGATGAAAAACGAGGATAATTTCTTTTTTCAAAAATTCAAAAAACAATGGGCTATAACCCAACTTTTTGAAATTTTGATTTTTTTTTAAATCCTCAAAAATGATGAAAAACGGCGTGCTATAGTATGCCATACGATATGGGCTATAGCCCATGGTCAAAAATGATGAAAAACGAGGATTTTCTTTTTTTTCAAAAATTCAAAAAACGATGGGCTATAACCCAACTTTTTGAAAAAAATATTTTTTTTCAATTCCTCAAAAACGATGAAAAACGGCGTGCTATAGTATGCCATACGATATGGGCTATAGCCCATGGTCAAAAATGATGAAAAACGAGGATAAAACAAAATTCAAAAATTCAAAAAACGATGGGCTATAACCCAACTTTTTGAAATTTTGATTTTTTTTCAAATCCTCAAAAATGATGAAAAACGGCGTGCTATAGTATGCCATACGATATGGGCTATATCCCATGGTCAAAAATGATGAAAAACGAGGATTTTCTTTTTTTTTTTTAATTCAAAAAACGATGGGCTATAACCCAACTTTTTGAAAAAAATATTTTTTTTTCAATTCCTCAAAAACGATGAAAAACGGCGTGCTATAGTATGCCATACGATATGGGCTATAGCCCATGGTCAAAAATGATGAAAAACGAGGATAAAACAAAATTCAAAAATTCAAAAAACGATGGGCTATAACCCAACTTTTTGAAATTTTGATTTTTTTTCAAATCCTCAAAAATGATGAAAAACGGCGTGCTATAGTATGCCATACGATATGGGCTATAGCCCATGGTCAAAAATGATGAAAAACGAGGATTCTTTTTTTTTTCAAAAATTCAAAAAACGATGGGCTATAACCCAACTTTTTGAAATTTTGATTTTTTTTCAAATCCTCAAAAATGATGAAAAACGGCGTGCTATAGTATGCCATATGATATGGGCTATAGCCCATGGTCAACAATGATGAAAAACGAGGATAAAACAAAATTCAAAAATTAAAAAAACGATGGGCTATAACCCAACTTTTTGAAATTTTGATTTTTTTTCAAATCCTCAAAAATGATGAAAAACGGCGTGCTATAGTATGCCATACGATATGGGCTATAGCCCATGGTCAACAATGATGAAAAACGAGGATAATTTTTTTTTTCAAAAATTCAAAAAACGATGGGCTATAACCCAACTTTTTGAAAGTTTGATTTTTTTTTTCAAATCCTCAAAAAAGATGAAAAACGGCGTGCTATAGTATGCCATACGATATGGGCTATAGCCCATGGTCAAAAATGATGAAAAACGAGGATATTATTTTTTTCAAAAATTCAAAAAACGATGGGCTATAACCCAACTTTTTGAAATTTTGAATTTTTTTCAAATCCTCAAAAATGATGAAAAACGGCGTGTTATAGTATGCCATACGATATGGGCTATAGCCCATGGTCAACAATGATGAAAAACGAGGATTTTCTTTTTTTCAAAAATTCAAAAAACGATGGGCTATAACCCAACTTTTTGAAAAAAATATTTTTTTTTCAATTCCTCAAAAACGATGAAAAACTGCGTGCTATAGTATGCCATACGATATGGGCTATAGCCCATGGTAAAAAATTATGAAAAACGAGGATAAAACAAAATTCAAAAATTCAAAAAACGATGGGCTATAACCCAACTTTTTGAAAAAAATATTTTTTTTTCAATTCCTCAAAAATGATGAAAAACGGCGTGCTATAGTATGCCATACGATATGGGCTATAGCCCATGGTCAACAATGATGAAAAACGAGGATAATTTTTTTTTTCAAAAATTCAAAAAACAATGGGCTATAACCCAACTTTTTGAAATTTTGATTTTTTTTCAAATCCTCAAAAATGATGAAAAACGGCGTGCTATAGTATGCCATACGATATGGGCTATAGCCCATGGTCAAAAATGATGAAAAACGAGGATTTTCTTTTTTTCAAAAATTCAAAAAACGATGGGCTATAACACAACTTTTTGAAATTTTGATTTTTTTTCAAATCCTCAAAAATGATGAAAAACGGCATGCTATAGTATGCCATACGATATGGGCTATAGCCCATGGTCAACAATGATGAAAAACGAGGATCATTTTTTTTTTCAAAAATTCAAAAAACGATGGGCTATAACCCAACTTTTTGAAAAATATATTTTTTTTCAATTCCTCAAAAACGATGAAAAACGGCGTGCTATAGTATGCCATACGATATGGGCTATAGCCCATGGTCAACAATGATGAAAAACGAGGATCTTTTTTTTTTTTTTAATTCAAAAAACGATGGGCTATAACCCAACTTTTTGAAATTTTGATTTTTTTTCAAATCCTCAAAAATGATGAAAAACGGCGTGTTATAGTATGCCATACGATATGGGCTATAGCCCATGGTCAACAATGATGAAAAACGAGGATATTTTTTTTCTTTCAAAAATTCAAAAAAAAAAAAACGATGGGCTATAACCCAACTTTTTGAAAAAAATATTTTTTTTCAATTCCTCAAAAACGATGAAAAACGGCGTCCTATAGTATGCCATACGATATGGGCTATAGCCCATGGTCAAAAATGATGAAAAACGAGGATTTTCTTTTTTTCAAAAATTCTAAAAACGATGGGCTATAACCCAACTTTTTGAAATTTTGATTTTTTTTCAAATCCTCAAATATGATGAAAAACGGCGTCCTATAGTATGCCATACGATATGGGCTATAGCCCATGGTCAACAATGATGAAAAACGAGGATAATTTTTTTTTTCAAAAATTCAAAAAACGATGGGCTATAACCCAACTTTTTGAAAAAAAGAATTTTTTTTCAATTCCTCAAAAACGATGAAAAACGGCGTCCTATAGTATGCCATACGATATGGGCTATAGCCCATGGTAAAAAATTATGAAAAACGAGGATAAAACAAAATTCAAAAATTCAAAAAACGATGGGCTATAACCCAACTTTTTGAAATTTTGAATTTTTTTCAAATCCTCAAAAATGATGAAAAACGGCGTGCTATAGTATGCCATACGATATGGGCTATAGCCCATGGTCAACTATGATGAAAAACGAGGATAATTTTTTTTTTCAAAAATTCAAAAAACAATGGGCTATAACCCAACTTTTTGAAATTTTGATTTTTTTTTAAATCCTCAAAAATGATGAAAAACGGCGTGCTATAGTATGCCATACGATATGGGCTATAGCCCATGGTCAAAAATGATAAAAAACTAGGATTTTTTCTTTTTTCAAAAATTCAAAAAACGATGGGCTATAACCCAACTTTTTGAAATTTTGATTTTTTTTCAAATCCTCAAAAATGATGAAAAACGGCATGCTATAGTATGCCATACGATATGGGCTATAGCCCATGGTCAACAATGATGAAAAACGAGGATCTTTTTTTTTTTCAAAAATTCAAAAAACGATGGGCTATAACCCAACTTTTTGAAAAATATATTTTTTTTCAATTCCTCAAAAACGATGAAAAACGGCGTGCTATAGTATGCCATACGATATGGGCTATAGCCCATGGTCAACAATGATGAAAAACGAGGATCTTTTTTTTTTTTTTTTTTCAAAAAACGATGGGCTATAACCCAACTTTTTGAAATTTTGATTTTTTTTCAAATCCTCAAAAATGATGAAAAACGGCGTGTTATAGTATGCCATACGATATGGGCTATAGCCCATGGTCAAAAATGATGAAAAACGAGGATTTTCTTTTTTTCAAAAATTCTAAAAACGATGGGCTATAACCCAACTTTTTGAAATTTTGAATTTTTTTCAAATCCTCAAATATGATGAAAAACGGCGTCCTATAGTATGCCATACGATATGGGCTATAGCCCATGGTCAACAATGATGAAAAACGAGGATAATTTTTTTTTTCAAAAATTCAAAAAACGATGGGCTATAACCCAACTTTTTGAAATTTTGATTTTTTTTCAAATCCTCAAAAATGATGAAAAACGGCGTGCTATAGTATGCCATACGATATGGGCTATAGCCCATGGTCAAAAATGATGAAAAACGAGGATATTATTTTTTTCAAAAATTCAAAAAACGATGGGCTATAACCCAACTTTTTGAAATTTTGAATTTTTTTCAAATCCTCAAATATGATGAAAAACGGCGTCCTATAGTATGCCATACGATATGGGCTATAGCCCATGGTCAACAATGATGAAAAAATAGGATAATTTTTTTTTTCAAAAATTCAAAAAACGATGGGCTATAACCCAACTTTTTGAAATTTTGATTTTTTTTCAAATCCTCAAAAATGATGAAAAACGGCATGCTATAGTATGCCATACGATATGGGCTATAGCCCATGGTCAACAATGATGAAAAACGAGGATCATTTTTTTTTTCAAAAATTCAAAAAACGATGGGCTATAACCCAACTTTTTGAAAAATATATTTTTTTTCAATTCCTCAAAAACGATGAAAAACGGCGTGCTATAGTATGCCATACGATATGGGCTATAGCCCATGGTCAACAATGATGAAAAACGAGGATCTTTTTTTTTTTTTTAATTCAAAAAACGATGGGCTATAACCCAACTTTTTGAAATTTTGATTTTTTTTCAAATCCTCAAAAATGATGAAAAACGGCGTGTTATAGTATGCCATACGATATGGGCTATAGCCCATGGTCAACAATGATGAAAAACGAGGATATTTTTTTTCTTTCAAAAATTCAAAAAAAAAAAAAACAATGGGCTATAACCCAACTTTTTGAAAAAAATATTTTTTTTCAATTCCTCAAAAACGATGAAAAACGGCGTCCTATAGTATGCCATACGATATGGGCTATAGCCCATGGTCAAAAATGATGAAAAACGAGGATTTTCTTTTTTTCAAAAATTCTAAAAACGATGGGCTATAACCCAACTTTTTGAAATTTTGATTTTTTTTCAAATCCTCAAATATGATGAAAAACGGCGTCCTATAGTATGCCATACGATATGGGCTATAGCCCATGGTCAACAATGATGAAAAACGAGGATAATTTTTTTTTTCAAAAATTCAAAAAACGATGGGCTATAACCCAACTTTTTGAAATTTTGATTTTTTTTCAAATCCTCAAAAATGATGAAAAACGGCATGCTATAGTATGCCATACGATATGGGCTATAGCCCATGGTCAACAATGATGAAAAACGAGGATCTTTTTTTTTTTCAAAAATTCAAAAAACGATGGGCTATAACCCAACTTTTTGAAAAATATATTTTTTTTCAATTCCTCAAAAACGATGAAAAACGGCGTGCTATAGTATGCCATACGATATGGGCTATAGCCCATGGTCAACAATGATGAAAAACGAGGATCTTTTTTTTTTTTTTTAATTCAAAAAACGATGGGCTATAACCCAACTTTTTGAAATTTTGATTTTTTTTCAATTCCTCAAAAACGATGAAAAACGGAGTCCTATAGTATGCCATACGATATGGGCTATAGCCCATGGTCAAAAATGATGAAAAACGAGGATTTTCTTTTTTTCAAAAAGTCTAAAAACGATGGGCTATAACCCAACTTTTTGAAATTTTGAATTTTTTTCAAATCCTCAAATATGATGAAAAACGGCGTCCTATAGTATGCCATACGATATGGGCTATAGCCCATGGTCAACAATGATGAAAAACGAGGATAATTTTTTTTTTCAAAAATTCAAAAAACGATGGGCTATAACCCAACTTTTTGAAATTTTGATTTTTTTTCAAATCCTCAAAAATGATGAAAAACGGCGTGCTATAGTATGCCATACGATATGGGCTATAGCCCATGGTCAAAAATGATGAAAAACGAGGATATTATTTTTTTCAAAAATTCAAAAAACGATGGGCTATAACCCAACTTTTTGAAATTTTGAATTTTTTTCAAATCCTCAAATATGATGAAAAACGGCGTCCTATAGTATGCCATACGATATGGGCTATAGCCCATGGTCAACAATGATGAAAAACGAGGATAATTTTTTTTTTCAAAAATTCAAAAAACGATGGGCTATAACCCAACTTTTTGAAATTTTGATTTTTTTTCAAATCCTCAAAAATGATGAAAAACGGCATGCTATAGTATGCCATACGATATGGGCTATAGCCCATGGTCAACAATGATGAAAAACGAGGATCATTTTTTTTTTCAAAAATTCAAAAAACGATGGGCTATAACCCAACTTTTTGAAAAATATATATTTTTTCAATTCCTCAAAAACGATGAAAAACGGCGTGCTATAGTATGCCATACGATATGGGCTATAGCCCATGGTCAACAATGATGAAAAACGAGGATCTTTTTTTTTTTTTTTAATTCAAAAAACGATGGGCTATAACCCAACTTTTTGAAATTTTGATTTTTTTTCAAATCCTCAAAAATGATGAAAAACGGCGTGTTATAGTATGCCATACGATATGGGCTATAGCCCATGGTCAACAATGATGAAAAACGAGGATATTTTTTTTCTTTCAAAAATTCAAAAAAAAAAAAACGATGGGCTATAACCCAACTTTTTGAAAAAAATATTTTTTTTCAATTCCTCAAAAACGATGAAAAACGGCGTCCTATAGTATGCCATACGATATGGGCTATAGCCCATGGTCAAAAATGATGAAAAACGAGGATTTTCTTTTTTTCAAAAATTCTAAAAACGATGGGCTATAACCCAACTTTTTGAAATTTTGATTTTTTTTCAAATCCTCAAATATGATGAAAAACGGCGTCCTATAGTATGCCATACGATATGGGCTATAGCCCATGGTCAACAATGATGAAAAACGAGGATAATTTTTTTTTTCAAAAATTCAAAAAACGATGGGCTATAACCCAACTTTTTGAAATTTTGATTTTTTTTCAAATCCTCAAAAATGATGAAAAACGGCGTGCTATAGTATGCCATACGATATGGGCTATAGCCCATGGTCAAAAATGATGAAAAACGAGGATATTATTTTTTTCAAAAATTCAAAAAACGATGGGCTATAACCCAACTTTTTGAAATTTTGAATTTTTTTCAAATCCTCAAATATGATGAAAAACGGCGTCCTATAGTATGCCATACGATATGGGCTATAGCCCATGGTCAACAATGATGAAAAACGAGGATAATTTTTTTTTTCAAAAATTCAAAAAACGATGGGCTATAACCCAACTTTTTGAAATTTTGATTTTTTTTCAAATCCTCAAAAATGATGAAAAACGGCATGCTATAGTATGCCATACGATATGGGCTATAGCCCATGGTCAACAATGATGAAAAACGAGGATCATTTTTTTTTTCAAAAATTCAAAAAACGATGGGCTATAACCCAACTTTTTGAAAAATATATTTTTTTTCAATTCCTCAAAAACGATGAAAAACGGCGTGCTATAGTATGCCATACGATATGGGCTATAGCCCATGGTCAACAATGATGAAAAACGAGGATCTTTTTTTTTTTTTTTTATTCAAAAAACTATGGGCTATAACCCAACTTTTTGAAATTTTGATTTTTTTTCAAATCCTCAAAAATGATGAAAAACGGCGTGTTATAGTATGCCATACGATATGGGCTATAGCCCATGGTCAACAATGATGAAAAACGAGGATATTTTTTTTCTTTCAAAAATAAAAAAAATAAAAAACGATGGGCTATAACCCAACTTTTTGAAAAAAATATTTTTTTTCAATTCCTCAAAAACGATGAAAAACGGCGTCCTATAGTATGCCATACGATATGGGCTATAGCCCATGGTCAAAAATGATGAAAAACGAGGATTTTCTTTTTTTCAAAAATTCTAAAAACGATGGGCTATAACCCAACTTTTTGAAATTTTGATTTTTTTTCAAATCCTCAAATATGATGAAAAACGGCGTCCTATAGTATGCCATACGATATGGGCTATAGCCCATGGTCAACAATGATGAAAAACGAGGATAATTTTTTTTTTCAAAAATTCAAAAAACGATGGGCTATAACCCAACTTTTTGAAAAAAATAAAATTTTTTCAATTCCTCAAAAACGATGAAAAACGGCGTCCTATAGTATGCCATACGATATGGGCTATAGCCCATGGTAAAAAATTATGAAAAACGAGGATAAAACAAAATTCAAAAATTCAAAAAACGATGGGCTATAACCCAACTTTTTGAAATTTTGAATTTTTTTCAAATCCTCAAAAATGATGAAAAACGGCGTGCTATAGTATGCCATACGATATGGGCTATAGCCCATGGTCAACAATGATGAAAAACGAGGATAATTTTTTTTTTCAAAAATTCAAAAAACAATGGGCTATAACCCAACTTTTTGAAATTTTGATTTTTTTTTAAATCCTCAAAAATGATGAAAAACGGCGTGCTATAGTATGCCATACGATATGGGCTATAGCCCATGGTCAAAAATGATAAAAAACTAGGATTTTTTCTTTTTTCAAAAATTCAAAAAACGATGGGCTATAACCCAACTTTTTGAAATTTTGATTTTTTTTCAAATCCTCAAAAATGATGAAAAACGGCATGCTATAGTATGCCATACGATATGGGCTATAGCCCATGGTCAACAATGATGAAAAACGAGGATCTTTTTTTTTTTTTTTAATTCAAAAAACGATGGGCTATAACCCAACTTTTTGAAATTTTGATTTTTTTTCAAATCCTCAAAAATGATGAAAAACGGCGTGTTATAGTATGCCATACGATATGGGCTATAGCCCATGGTCAACAATGATGAAAAACGAGGATATTTCTTTTCTTTCAAAAATTCAAAAAAAAAAAAACGATGGGCTATAACCCAACTTTTTGAATTTTTTTTTTTTTTTCAATTCCTCAAAAACGATGAAAAACGGAGTCCTATAGTATGCCATACGATATGGGCTATAGCCCATGGTCAAAAATGATGAAAAACGAGGATTTTCTTTTTTTCAAAAATTCTAAAAACGATGGGCTATAACCCAACTTTTTGAAATTTTGAATTTTTTTCAAATCCTCAAATATGATGAAAAACGGCGTCCTATAGTATGCCATACGATATGGGCTATAGCCCATGGTCAACAATGATGAAAAACGAGGATAATTTTTTTTTTCAAAAATTCAAAAAACGATGGGCTATAACCCAACTTTTTGAAATTTTGATTTTTTTTCAAATCCTCAAAAATGATGAAAAACGGCGTGCTATAGTATGCCATACGATATGGGCTATAGCCCATGGTCAAAAATGATGAAAAACGAGGATATTATTTTTTTCAAAAATTCAAAAAACGATGGGCTATAACCCAACTTTTTGAAATTTTGAATTTTTTTCAAATCCTCAAATATGATGAAAAACGGCGTCCTATAGTATGCCATACGATATGGGCTATAGCCCATGGTCAACAATGATGAAAAACGAGGATATTTTTTTTTTTCAAAAATTCAAAAAACGATGGGCTATAACCCAACTTTTTGAAATTTTGATTTTTTTTCAAATCCTCAAAAATGATGAAAAACGGCGTGCTATAGTATGCCATACGATATGGGCTATAGCCCATGGTCAAAAATGATGAAAAACGAGGATATAATTTTTTTCAAAAATTCAAAAAACGATGGGCTATAACCCAACTTTTTGAAATTTTGAATTTTTTTCAAATCCTCAAAAATGATGAAAAACGGCGTGTTATAGTATGCCATACGATATGGGCTATAGCCCATGGTCAACAATGATGAAAAATGAGGATTTTTTTTTTTTTCAAAAATTCAAAAAACGATGGGCTATAACCCAACTTTTTGAAAAAAAGAATTTTTTTTCAATTCCTCAAAAACGATGAAAAACGGCGTCCTATAGTATGCCATACGATATGGGCTATAGCCCATGGTAAAAAATTATGAAAAACGAGGATAAAACAAAATTCAAAAAACGATGGGCTATAACCCAACTTTTTGAAATTTTGAATTTTTTTCAAATCCTCAAAAATGATGAAAAACGGCGTGCTATAGTATGCCATACGATATGGGCTATAGCCCATGGTCAACAATGATGAAAAACGAGGATAATTTTATTTTTCAAAAATTCAAAAAACAATGGGCTATAACCCAACTTTTTGAATTTTTTTTTTTTTTTTTAATCCTCAAAAATGATGAAAAACGGCGTGCTATAGTATGCCATACGATATGGGCTATAGCCCATGGTCAAAAATGATAAAAAACTAGGATTTTTTTTTTTCAAAAATTCAAAAAACGATGGGCTGTAACCCAACTTTTTGAAATTTTGAATTTTTTTCAAATCCTCAAAAATGATGAAAAACGGCATGCTATAGTATGCCATACGATATGGGCTATAGCCCATGGTCAACAATGATGAAAAACGAGGATCATTTTTTTTTTCAAAAATTCAAAAAACAATGGGCTATAACCCAACTTTTTGAAATTTAGATTTTTTTTCAAATCCTCAAAAATGATGAAAAACGGCGTGCTATAGTATGCCATACGATATGGGCTATAGCCCATGGTCAAAAATGATGAAAAACGAGGATTTTTTTTTTCAAAAATTCAAAAAACGATGGGCTATAACCCAACTTTTTGAAAAAAATATTTTTTTTCAATTCCTCAAAAACGATGAGAAACGGCGTCCTATAGTATGCCATACGATATGGGCTATAGCCCATGGTCAAAAATGATGAAAAACGAGGATTTTCTTTTTTTCAAAAATTCAAAAAACGATGGGCTATAACCCAACTTTTTGAAATTTTGAATTTTTTTCAAATCCTCAAAAATGATGAAAAACGGCGTGCTATAGTATGCCATACGATATGGGCTATAGCCCATGGTCAACAATGATGAAAAACGAGGATAATTTTTTTTTTCAAAAATTTTAAAAACGATGGGCTATAACCCAACTTTTTGAAATTTTGATTTTTTTTCAAATCCTCAAAAATGATGAAAAACGGCGTGCTATAGTATGCCATACGATATGGGCTATAGCCCATGGTCAACAATGATGAAAAACGAGGATAATTTTATTTTTCAAAAATTCAAAAAACAATGGGCTATAACCCAACTTTTTGAATTTTTTTTTTTTTTTTTAATCCTCAAAAATGATGAAAAACGGCGTGCTATAGTATGCCATACGATATGGGCTATAGCCCATGGTCAAAAATGATAAAAAACTAGGATTTTTCTTTTTTCAAAAATTCAAAAAACGATGGGCTATAACCCAACTTTTTGAAATTTTGAATTTTTTTCAAATCCTCAAAAATGATGAAAAACGGCATGCTATAGTATGCCATACGATATGGGCTATAGCCCATGGTCAACAATGATGAAAAACGAGGATCATTTTTTTTTTCAAAAATTCAAGAAACAATGGGCTATAACCCAACTTTTTGAAATTTAGATTTTTTTTCAAATCCTCAAAAATGATGAAAAACGGCGTGCTATAGTATGCCATACGATATGGGCTATAGCCCATGGTCAAAAATGATGAAAAACGAGGATTTTTTTTTTCAAAAATTCAAAAAACGATGGGCTATAACCCAACTTTTTGAAAAAAATATTTTTTTTCAATTCCTCAAAAACGATGAAAAACGGCGTGCTATAGCATGCCATACGATATGGGCTATAGCCCATGGTCAACAATGATGAAAAACGAGGATCTTTTTTTTTTTCAAAAATTAAAAAAACGATGGGCTATAACCCAACTTTTTGAAATTTTGATTTTTTTTCAAATCCTCAAAAATGATGAAAAACGGCGTGTTATAGTATGCCATACGATATGGGCTATAGCCCATTGTCGAAAATGATGAAAAACAAGGTTAACATATTTTTTCAAAATTTCAAAAAACGATGGACTATAACCCATGTTTTTTTGTTTTTTTTTTCAAATCCTCAAAAATGATGAAAAACGGCGTGCTATAGTATGCCGTACGGTAGGGGCTATAGCCCATTGTCGAAAATGATGAAAGACGAGGTTAACATTTTTTTTCAATTTTTCAAAAAACGATGGACTATAACCCATGTTTTTTTTTTTTTCATTTTTTTCAAATCCTCAAAAATGATGAAAAACGGCGTGCTATAGTATGCCGTACGGTAGGGGCTATAGCCCATGGTCGAAAATGATGAAAAACGAGGTTAACATTTTTTTTCAAAATTTCAAAAAACGATGGACTATAACCCATGTTTTTTTTTTTTTTTCATTTTTTTTAAATCCTCAAAAATGATGAAAAACGGCGTGCTATAGTATGCCGTACGGTAGGGGCTATAGCCCATTGTCGAAAATGATGAAAAACGAGGTTAACATTTTTTTTCAATTTTTCAAAAAACGATGGACTATAACCCATGTTTTTTTTTTTTTTTTTTTTTTTTCAAATCCTCAAAAATGGTGAAAAACGGCGTGCTATAGTATGCCGTACGGTAGGGGTTATAGCCCATTGTCGAAAATGATGAAAAACGAGGTTAACATTTTTTTTTTAATTTAAAAAAATGATGAACCCATGTTTTTTTTTTTTTAGATTTTTTTCAAATCCTCAAAAATGATGAAAAACGGCGTGCTATAGTATGCCGTACGGTAGGGGTTATAGCCCATTGTCGAAAATGATGAAAAACGAGGTTAACATTTTTTTTTTTAATTTCAAAAAATGATGGAATATAACCCATGTTTTTTTTTTTTTTCATTTTTTTCAAATCCTCAAAAATGATGAAAAACGGCGTGCTATAGTATGCCGTACGGTAGGGGCTATAGCCCATTGTCGAAAATGATGAAAAACGAGGTTAACATTTTTTTTCAATTTTTCAAAAAACGATGGACTATAACCCATGTTTTTTTTTTTTTTCATTTTTTTCAAATCCTCAAAAATGATGAAAAACGGCGTGCTATAGTATGCCGTACGGTAGGGGCTATAGCCCATGGTCGAAAATGATGAAAAACGAGGTTAACATTTTTTTTCAAAATTTCAGAAAACGATGGACTATAACCCATGTTTTTTTTTTTTCTTTTTTTTTCAAATCCTCAAAAATGATGAAAAACGGCGTGCTATAGTATGCCGTACGGTAGGGGCTATAGCCCATTGTCGAAAATGATGAAAAACGAGGTTAACATTTTTTTTCAATTTTTCAAAAAACGATGGACTATAACCCATGTTTTTTTTTTTTTTCATTTTTTTCAAATCCTCAAAAATGATGAAAAACGGCGTGCTATAGTATGCCGTACGGTAGGGGTTATAGCCCATTGTCGAAAATGATGAAAAACGAGGTTAACATTTTTTTTTTTAATTTCAAAAAATTATGGACTATAACCCATGTTTTTTTTTTTTTTCATTTTTTTCAAATCCTCAAAAATGATGAAAAACGGCGTGCTATAGTATGCCGTACGGTAGGGGCTATAGCCCATTGTCGAAAATGATGAAAAACGAGGTTAACATTTTTTTTCAATTTTTCAAAAAACGATGGACTATAACCCATGTTTTTTTTTTTTTTCATTTTTTTCAAATCCTCAAAAATGATGAAAAACAGCGTGCTATAGTATGCCGTACGGTAGGGGCTATAGCCCATTGTCGAAAATGATGAAAAACGAGGTTAACATTTTTTTTCAATTTTTCAAAAAACGATGGACTATAACCCATGTTTTTTTTTTTTTTCTTTTTTTTCAAATCCTCAAAAATGATGAGAAATGGCGTGCTATAGTATGCCGTACGGTAGGGGTTATAGCCCATTGTCGAAAATGATGAAAAACGAGGTTAACATTTTTTTTCAATTTTTCAAAAAACGATGGACTATAACCCATGTTTTTTTTTTTTTTTCATTTTTTTCAAATCCTCAAAAATGATGAAAAACGGCGTGCTATAGTATGCCGTACGGTAGGGGTTATAGCCCATTGTCGAAAATGATGAAAAACGAGGTTAACATTTTTTTTTTTAATTTCAAAAAATTATGGACTATAACCCATGTTTTTTTTTTTTTTCATTTTTTTCAAATCCTCAAAAATGATGAAAAACAGCGTGCTATAGTATGCCGTACGGTAGGGGCTATAGCCCATTGTCGAAAATGATGAAAAACGAGGTTAACATTTTTTTTCAATTTTTCAAAAAACGATGGACTATAACCCATGTTTTTTTTTTTTTTTTTTTTTTTCAAATCCTCAAAAATGATGAGAAATGGCGTGCTATAGTATGCCGTACGGTAGGGGTTATAGCCCATTGTCGAAAATGATGAAAAACGAGGTTAACATTTTTTTTCAATTTCTCAAAAAACGATGGACTATAACCCATGTTTTTTTTTTTTTTCATTTTTTTCAAATCCTCAAAAATGATGAAAAACGGCGTGCTATAGTATGCCGTACGGTAGGGGTTATAGCCCATTGTCGAAAATGATGAAAAACGAGGTTAACATTTTTTTTTTTAATTTCAAAAAATTATGGACTATAACCCATGTTTTTTTTTTTTTTCATTTTTTTCAAATCCTCAAAAATGATGAAAAACGGCGTGCTATAGTATGCCGTACGGTAGGGGCTATAGCCCATTGTCGAAAATGATGAAAAACGAGGTTAACATTTTTTTTCAATTTTTCAAAAAACGATGGACTATAACCCATGTTTTTTTTTTTTTTCATTTTTTTCAAATCCTCAAAAATGATGAGAAATGGCGTGCTATAGTATGCCGTACGGTAGGGGTTATAGCCCATTGTCGAAAATGATGAAAAACGAGGTTAACATTTTTTTTTAATTTCAAAAAATGATGGACTATAACCCATGTTTTTTTTGTTTTTTTTTGTTTTTTTCAAATCCTCAAAAATGATGAAAAACGGCGTGCTATAGTATGCCGTACGGTAGGGGCTATAGCCCATTGTCGAAAATGATGAAAAACGAGGTTAACATTTCTTTTCAATTTTTCAAAAAACGATGGACTATAACCCATGTTTTTTTTTTTTTTCATTTTTTTCAAATCCTCAAAAATGATGAAAAACGGCGTGCTATAGTATGCCGTACGGTAGGGGCTATAGCCCATTGTCGAAAATGATGAAAAACGAGGTTAACATTTTTTTTCAATTTTTCAAAAAACGATGGACTATAACCCATGTTTTTTTTTTTTTTCATTTTTTTCAAATCCTCAAAAATGATGAAAAACGGCGTGCTATAGTATGCCGTACGGTAGGGGCTATAGCCCATTGTCGAAAATGATGAAAAACGAGGTTAACATTTTTTTTCAAAATTTCAAAAAACGATGGACTATAACCCATGTTTTTTTTTTTTTTCATTTTTTTCAAATCCTCAAAAATGATGAAAAACAGCGTGCTATAGTATGCCGTACGGTAGGGGCTATAGCCCATTGTCGAAAATGATGAAAAACGAGGTTAACATTTTTTTTCAATTTTTCAAAAAACGATGGACTATAACCCATGTTTTTTTTTTTTTTTTTTTTTTTCAAATCCTCAAAAATGATGAGAAATGGCGTGCTATAGTATGCCGTACGGTAGGGGTTATAGCCCATTGTCGAAAATGATGAAAAACGAGGTTAACATTTTTTTTTTAATTTCAAAAAATGATGGACTATAACCCATGTTTTTTTTGTTTTTTTTAGTTTTTTTCAAATCCTCAAAAATGATGAAAAACGGCGTGCTATAGTATGCCGTACGGTAGGGGCTATAGCCCATTGTCGAAAATGATGAAAAACGAGGTTAACATTTTTTTTCAATTTTTCAAAAAACGATGGACTATAACCCATGTTTTTTTTTTTTTTCATTTTTTTCAAATCCTCAAAAATGATGAAAAACGGCGTGCTATAGTATGCCGTACGGTAGGGGTTATAGCCCATTGTCGAAAATGATGAAAAACGAGGTTAACATTTTTTTTTTTAATTTCAAAAAATTATGGACTATAACCCATGTTTTTTTTTTTTTTCATTTTTTTCAAATCCTCAAAAATGATGAAAAACAGCGTGCTATAGTATGCCGTACGGTAGGGGCTATAGCCCATTGTCGAAAATGATGAAAAACGAGGTTAACATTTTTTTTCAATTTTTCAAAAAACGATGGACTATAACCCATGTTTTTTTTTTTTTTTTTTTTTTTCAAATCCTCAAAAATGATGAGAAATGGCGTGCTATAGTATGCCGTACGGTAGGGGTTATAGCCCATTGTCGAAAATGATGAAAAACGAGGTTAACATTTTTTTTCAATTTCTCAAAAAACGATGGACTATAACCCATGTTTTTTTTTTTTTTCATTTTTTTCAAATCCTCAAAAATGATGAAAAACGGCGTGCTATAGTATGCCGTACGGTAGGGGTTATAGCCCATTGTCGAAAATGATGAAAAACGAGGTTAACATTTTTTTTTTTAATTTCAAAAAATTATGGACTATAACCCATGTTTTTTTTTTTTTTCATTTTTTTCAAATCCTCAAAAATGATGAAAAACGGCGTGCTATAGTATGCCGTACGGTAGGGGCTATAGCCCATTGTCGAAAATGATGAAAAACGAGGTTAACATTTTTTTTCAATTTTTCAAAAAACGATGGACTATAACCCATGTTTTTTTTTTTTTTCATTTTTTTCAAATCCTCAAAAATGATGAGAAATGGCGTGCTATAGTATGCCGTACGGTAGGGGTTATAGCCCATTGTCGAAAATGATGAAAAACGAGGTTAACATTTTTTTTTAATTTCAAAAAATGATGGACTATAACCCATGTTTTTTTTGTTTTTTTTTGTTTTTTTCAAATCCTCAAAAATGATGAAAAACGGCGTGCTATAGTATGCCGTACGGTAGGGGCTATAGCCCATTGTCGAAAATGATGAAAAACGAGGTTAACATTTCTTTTCAATTTTTCAAAAAACGATGGACTATAACCCATGTTTTTTTTTTTTTTCATTTTTTTCAAATCCTCAAAAATGATGAAAAACGGCGTGCTATAGTATGCCGTACGGTAGGGGCTATAGCCCATTGTCGAAAATGATGAAAAACGAGGTTAACATTTTTTTTCAATTTTTCAAAAAACGATGGACTATAACCCATGTTTTTTTTTTTTTTCATTTTTTTCAAATCCTCAAAAATGATGAAAAACGGCGTGCTATAGTATGCCGTACGGTAGGGGCTATAGCCCATTGTCGAAAATGATGAAAAACGAGGTTAACATTTTTTTTCAAAATTTCAAAAAACGATGGACTATAACCCATGTTTTTTTTTTTTTTCATTTTTTTCAAATCCTCAAAAATGATGAAAAACAGCGTGCTATAGTATGCCGTACGGTAGGGGCTATAGCCCATTGTCGAAAATGATGAAAAACGAGGTTAACATTTTTTTTCAATTTTTCAAAAAACGATGGACTATAACCCATGTTTTTTTTTTTTTTTTTTTTTTTTCAAATCCTCAAAAATGATGAGAAATGGCGTGCTATAGTATGCCGTACGGTAGGGGTTATAGCCCATTGTCGAAAATGATGAAAAACGAGGTTAACATTTTTTTTTTAATTTCAAAAAATGATGGACTATAACCCATGTTTTTTTTGTTTTTTTTAGTTTTTTTCAAATCCTCAAAAATGATGAAAAACGGCGTGCTATAGTATGCCGTACGGTAGGGGCTATAGCCCATTGTCGAAAATGATGAAAAACGAGGTTAACATTTTTTTTCAAAATTTCAAAAAACGATGGACTATAACCCATGTTTTTTTTTTTTTTCATTTTTTTCAAATCCTCAAAAATGATGAAAAACGGCGTGCTATAGTATGCCGTACGGTAGGGGCTATAGCCCATTGTCGAAAATGATGAAAAACGAGGTTAACATTTTTTTTCATTTTTTCAAAAAACGATGGACTATAACCCATGTTTTTTTTTTTTTTTCTTTTTTTTCAAATCCTCAAAAATGATGAAAAACGGCGTGCTATAGTATGCCGTACGGTAGGGGCTATAGCCCATGGTCGAAAATGATGAAAAACGAGGTTAACATTTTTTTTCAAAATTTCAGAAAACGATGGACTATAACCCATGTTTTTTTTTTTTTTTTTTTTTTCAAATCCTCAAAAATGATGAAAAACGGCGTGCTATAGTATGCCGTACGGTAGGGGCTATAGCCCATTGTCGAAAATGATGAAAAACGAGGTTAACATTTTTTTTCAATTTTTCAAAAAACGATGGACTATAACCCATGTTTTTTTTTTTTTTCATTTTTTTCAAATCCTCAAAAATGATGAAAAACGGCGTGCTATAGTATGCCGTACGGTAGGGGTTATAGCCCATTGTCGAAAATGATGAAAAACGAGGTTAACATTTTTTTTTTTAATTTCAAAAAATGATGGACTATAACCCATGTTTTTTTTTTTTTTTTTTTTTTCAAATCCTCAAAAATGATGAAAAACGGCGTGCTATAGTATGCCGTACGGTAGGGGCTATAGCCCATTGTCGAAAATGATGAAAAACGAGGTTAACATTTTTTTTCAATTTTTCAAAAAACGATGGACTATAACCCATGTTTTTTTTTTTTTTCATTTTTTTCAAATCCTCAAAAATGATGAAAAACAGCGTGCTATAGTATGCCGTACGGTAGGGGCTATAGCCCATTGTCGAAAATGATGAAAAACGAGGTTAACATTTTTTTTCAATTTTTCAAAAAACGATGGACTATAACCCATGTTTTTTTTTTTTTTCATTTTTTTCAAATCCTCAAAAATGATGAGAAATGGCGTGCTATAGTATGCCGTACGGTAGGGGTTATAGCCCATTGTCGAAAATGATGAAAAACGAGGTTAACATTTTTTTTTTAATTTCAAAAAATGATGGACTATAACCCATGTTTTTTTTGTTTTTTTGTTTTTTTTTCAAATCCTCAAAAATGATGAAAAACGGCGTGCTATAGTATGCCGTACGGTAGGGGCTATAGCCCATTGTCGAAAATGATGAAAAACGAGGTTAACATTTTTTTTCAATTTTTTTTTTTTTTTTTTCATTTTTTTCAAATCCTCAAAAATGATGAAAAACTGCGTGCTATAGTATGCCGTACGGTAGGGGCTATAGCCCATTGTCGAAAATGATGAAAAACGAGGTTAACATTTTTTTTCAAAATTTCAAAAAACGATGGACTATAACCCATGTTTTTTTTTTTTTTCATTTTTTTCAAATCCTCAAAAATGATGAAAAACGGCGTGCTATAGTATGCCGTACGGTAGGGGCTATAGCCCATGGTCGAAAATGATGAAAAACGAGGTTAACATTTTTTTTCAAAATTTCAAAAAACGATGGACTATAACCCATGTTTTTTTTTTTTTTCATTTTTTTCAAATCCTCAAAAATGATGAAAAACGGCGTGCTATAGTATGCCGTACGGTAGGGGCTATAGCCCATTGTCGAAAATGATGAAAAACGAGGTTAACATTTTTTTTCAATTTTTCAAAAAACGATGGACTATAACCCATGTTTTTTTTTTTTTTCATTTTTTTCAAATCCTCAAAAATGATGAAAAACGGCGTGCTATAGTATGCCGTACGGTAGGGGTTATAGCCCATTGTCGAAAATGATGAAAAACAAGGTTAACATTTTTTTTCAAAATTTCAAAAAACGATGGACTATAACCCATGTTTTTTTTTTTTTTTCTTTTTTTTCAAATCCTCAAAAATGATGAAAAACGGCGTGCTATAGTATGCCGTACGGTAGGGGCTATAGCCCATGGTCGAAAATGATGAAAAACGAGGTTAACATTTTTTTTCAAAATTTCAAAAAACGATGGACTATAACCCATGTTTTTTTTTTTTTTCATTTTTTTCAAATCCTCAAAAATGATGAAAAACGGCATGCTATAGTATGCCGTACGGTAGGGGCTATAGCCCATTGTCGAAAATGATGAAAAACGAGGTTAACATTTTTTTTCAATTTTTCAAAAAACGATGGACTATAACCCATGTTTTTTTTTTTTTTCATTTTTTTCAAATCCTCAAAAATGATGAAAAATGGCGTGCTATAGTATGCCGTACGGTAGGGGTTATAGCCCATTGTCGAAAATGATGAAAAACGAGGTTAACATTTTTTTTTTTAATTTCAAAAAATGATGGACTATAACCCATGTTTTTTTTTTTTTTTTTTTTTTTTTCAAATCCTCAAAAATGATGAAAAACGGCGTGCTATAGTATGCCGTACGGTAGGGGTTATAGCCCATTGTCGAAAATGATGAAAAACAAGGTTAACATTTTTTTTCAAAATTTCAAAAAACGATGGACTATAACCCATGTTTTTTTTTTTTTCATTTTTTTCAAATCCTCAAAAATGATGAAAAACGGCGTGCTATAGTATGCCGTACGGTAGGGGCTATAGCCCATTGTCGAAAATGATGAAAAACGAGGTTAACATTTTTTTTCAATTTTTCAAAAAACGATGGACTATAACCCATGTTTTTTTTTTTTTTCATTTTTTTCAAATCCTCAAAAATGATGAAAAACGGCGTGCTATAGTATGCCGTACGGTAGGGGTTATAGCCCATTGTCGAAAATGATGAAAAACGAGGTTAACATTTTTTTTTTTAATTTCAAAAAATGATGGACTATAACCCATGTTTTTTTTTTTTTTCATTTTTTTCAAATCCTCAAAAATGATGAAAAACGGCGTGCTATAGTATGCCGTACGGTAGGGGCTATAGCCCATTGTCGAAAATGATGAAAAACGAGGTTAACATTTTTTTTCAATTTTTCAAAAAACGATGGACTATAACCCATGTTTTTTTTTTTTTTCATTTTTTTCAAATCCTCAAAAATGATGAAAAACAGCGTGCTATAGTATGCCGTACGGTAGGGGCTATAGCCCATTGTCGAAAATGATGAAAAACGAGGTTAACATTTTTTTTCAATTTTTCAAAAAACGATGGACTATAACCCATGTTTTTTTTTTTTTTCATTTTTTTCAAATCCTCAAAAATGATGAGAAATGGCGTGCTATAGTATGCCGTACGGTAGGGGTTATAGCCCATTGTCGAAAATGATGAAAAACGAGGTTAACATTTTTTTTTTAATTTCAAAAAATGATGGACTATAACCCATGTTTTTTTTTTTTTTTTTTTTTTTTTCAAATCCTCAAAAATGATGAAAAACGGCGTGCTATAGTATGCCGTACGGTAGGGGCTATAGCCCATTGTCGAAAATGATGAAAAACGAGGTTAACATTTTTTTTCAATTTTTCAAAAAACGATGGACTATAACCCATGTTTTTTTTTTTTTTCATTTTTTTCAAATCCTCAAAAATGATGAAAAACGGCGTGCTATAGTATGCCGTACGGTAGGGGCTATAGCCCATTGTCGAAAATGATGAAAAACGAGGTTAACATTTTTTTTCAAAATTTCAAAAAACGATGGACTATAACCCATGTTTTTTTTTTTTTTTTTTTTTTTCAAATCCTCAAAAATGATGAAAAACGGCGTGCTATAGTATGCCGTACGGTAGGGGCTATAGCCCATGGTCGAAAATGATGAAAAACGAGGTTAACATTTCTTTTCAAAATTTCAAAAAACGATGGACTATAACCCATGTTTTTTTTTTTTTTCATTTTTTTCAAATCCTCAAAAATGATGAAAAACGGCGTGCTATAGTATGCCGTACGGTAGGGGCTATAGCCCATTGTCGAAAATGATGAAAAACGAGGTTAACATTTTTTTTCAATTTTTCAAAAAACGATGGACTATAACCCATGTTTTTTTTTTTTTTCATTTTTTTCAAATCCTCAAAAATGATGAAAAACAGCGTGCTATAGTATGCCGTACGGTAGGGGCTATAGCCCATTGTCGAAAATGATGAAAAACGAGGTTAACATTTTTTTTCAATTTTTCAAAAAACGATGGACTATAACCCATGTTTTTTTTTTTTTTCATTTTTTTCAAATCCTCAAAAATGATGAGAAATGGCGTGCTATAGTATGCCGTACGGTAGGGGTTATAGCCCATTGTCGAAAATGATGAAAAACGAGGTTAACATTTTTTTTTTAATTTCAAAAAATGATGGACTATAACCCATGTTTTTTTTTTTTTTTTTTTTTTTTTTCAAATCCTCAAAAATGATGAAAAACGGCGTGCTATAGTATGCCGTACGGTAGGGGCTATAGCCCATTGTCGAAAATGATGAAAAACGAGGTTAACATTTTTTTTCAATTTTTCAAAAAACGATGGACTATAACCCATGTTTTTTTTTTTTTTCATTTTTTTCAAATCCTCAAAAATGATGAGAAATGGCGTGCTATAGTATGCCGTACGGTAGGGGTTATAGCCCATTGTCGAAAATGATGAAAAACGAGGTTAACATTTTTTTTTTAATTTCAAAAAATGATGGACTATAACCCATGTTTTTTTTTTTTTTTTTTTTTTTTTTCAAATCCTCAAAAATGATGAAAAACGGCGTGCTATAGTATGCCGTACGGTAGGGGCTATAGCCCATTGTCGAAAATGATGAAAAACGAGGTTAACATTTTTTTTCAATTTTTCAAAAAACGATGGACTATAACCCATGTTTTTTTTTTTTTTCATTTTTTTCAAATCCTCAAAAATGATGAAAAACGGCGTGCTATAGTATGCCGTACGGTAGGGGCTATAGCCCATTGTCGAAAATGATGAAAAACGAGGTTAACATTTTTTTTCAAAATTTCAAAAAACGATGGACTATAACCCATGTTTTTTTTTTTTTTTTTTTTTTTCAAATCCTCAAAAATGATGAAAAACGGCGTGCTATAGTATGCCGTACGGTAGGGGCTATAGCCCATGGTCGAAAATGATGAAAAACGAGGTTAACATTTCTTTTCAAAATTTCAAAAAACGATGGACTATAACCCATGTTTTTTTTTTTTTTTTTTTTTTTCAAATCCTCAAAAATGATGAAAAACGGCGTGCTATAGTATGCCGTACGGTAGGGGCTATAGCCCATGGTCGAAAATGATGAAAAACGAGGTTAACATTTTTTTTTTAATTTCAAAAAATGATGGACTATAACCCATGTTTTTTTTTTTTTTTTCAAATCCTCAAAAATGATGAAAAACGGCGTGCTATAGTATGCCGTACGGTAGGGGCTATAGCCCATTGTCGAAAATGATGAAAAACGAGGTTAACATTTTTTTTCAATTTTTCAAAAAACGATGGACTATAACCCATGTTTTTTTTTTTTTTCATTTTTTTCAAATCCTCAAAAATGATGAAAAACGGCGTGCTATAGTATGCCGTACGGTAGGGGCTATAGCCCATTGTCGAAAATGATGAAAAACGAGGTTAACATTTTTTTTCAAAATTTCAAAAAACGATGGACTATAACCCATGTTTTTTTTTTTTTTTTTTTTTTTCAAATCCTCAAAAATGATGAAATACGGCGTGCTATAGTATGCCGTACGGTAGGGGCTATAGCCCATGGTCGAAAATGATGAAAAACGAGGTTAACATTTCTTTTCAAAATTTCAAAAAACGATGGACTATAACCCATGTTTTTTTTTTTTTTCATTTTTTTCAAATCCTCAAAAATGATGAAAAACGGCGTGCTATAGTATGCCGTACGGTAGGGGCTATAGCCCATGGTCGAAAATGATGAAAAACGAGGTTAACATTTCTTTTCAAAATTTCAAAAAACGATGGACTATAACCCATGTTTTTTTTTTTTTTCATTTTTTTCAAATCCTCAAAAATGATGAAAAACGGCGTGCTATAGTATGCCGTACGGTAGGGGCTATAGCCCATTGTCGAAAATGATGAAAAACGAGGTTAACATTTTTTTTCAATTTTTCAAAAAACGATGGACTATAACCCATGTTTTTTTTTTTTTTCATTTTTTTCAAATCCTCAAAAATGATGAGAAATGGCGTGCTATAGTATGCCGTACGGTAGGGGTTATAGCCCATTGTCGAAAATGATGAAAAACGAGGTTAACATTTTTTTTTTAATTTCAAAAAATGATGGACTATAACCCATGTTTTTTTTTTTTTTTTTTTTTTTTTCAAATCCTCAAAAATGATGAAAAACGGCGTGCTATAGTATGCCGTACGGTAGGGGCTATAGCCCATTGTCGAAAATGATGAAAAACGAGGTTAACATTTTTTTTCAATTTTTCAAAAAACGATGGACTATAACCCATGTTTTTTTTTTTTTTCATTTTTTTCAAATCCTCAAAAATGATGAAAAACAGCGTGCTATAGTATGCCGTACGGTAGGGGCTATAGCCCATTGTCGAAAATGATGAAAAACGAGGTTAACATTTTTTTTCAATTTTTCAAAAAACGATGGACTATAACCCATGTTTTTTTTTTTTTTCATTTTTTTCAAATCCTCAAAAATGATGAGAAATGGCGTGCTATAGTATGCCGTACGGTAGGGGTTATAGCCCATTGTCGAAAATGATGAAAAACGAGGTTAACATTTTTTTTTTAATTTCAAAAAATGATGGACTATAACCCATGTTTTTTTTTTTTTTCATTTTTTTCAAATCCTCAAAAATGATGAAAAACAGCGTGCTATAGTATGCCGTACGGTAGGGGCTATAGCCCATTGTCGAAAATGATGAAAAACGAGGTTAACATTTTTTTTCAATTTTTCAAAAAACGATGGACTATAACCCATGTTTTTTTTTTTTTTCATTTTTTTCAAATCCTCAAAAATGATGAGAAATGGCGTGCTATAGTATGCCGTACGGTAGGGGTTATAGCCCATTGTCGAAAATGATGAAAAACGAGGTTAACATTTTTTTTTTAATTTCAAAAAATGATGGACTATAACCCATGTTTTTTTTTTTTTTTTTTTTTTTTTCAAATCCTCAAAAATGATGAAAAACGGCGTGCTATAGTATGCCGTACGGTAGGGGCTATAGCCCATTGTCGAAAATGATGAAAAACGAGGTTAACATTTTTTTTCAATTTTTCAAAAAACGATGGACTATAACCCATGTTTTTTTTTTTTTTCATTTTTTTCAAATCCTCAAAAATGATGAAAAACAGCGTGCTATAGTATGCCGTACGGTAGGGGCTATAGCCCATTGTCGAAAATGATGAAAAACGAGGTTAACATTTTTTTTCAATTTTTCAAAAAACGATGGACTATAACCCATGTTTTTTTTTTTTTTTTTTTTTTTTTCAAATCCTCAAAAATGATGAAAAACGGCGTGCTATAGTATGCCGTACGGTAGGGGCTATAGCCCATTGTCGAAAATGATGAAAAACGAGGTTAACATTTTTTTTCAATTTTTCAAAAAACGATGGACTATAACCCATGTTTTTTTTTTTTTTCATTTTTTTCAAATCCTCAAAAATGATGAAAAACAGCGTGCTATAGTATGCCGTACGGTAGGGGCTATAGCCCATTGTCGAAAATGATGAAAAACGAGGTTAACATTTTTTTTCAATTTTTCAAAAAACGATGGACTATAACCCATGTTTTTTTTTTTTTTCATTTTTTTCAAATCCTCAAAAATGATGAGAAATGGCGTGCTATAGTATGCCGTACGGTAGGGGTTATAGCCCATTGTCGAAAATGATGAAAAACGAGGTTAACATTTTTTTTTTAATTTCAAAAAATGATGGACTATAACCCATGTTTTTTTTTTTTTTCATTTTTTTCAAATCCTCAAAAATGATGAAAAACAGCGTGCTATAGTATGCCGTACGGTAGGGGCTATAGCCCATTGTCGAAAATGATGAAAAACGAGGTTAACATTTTTTTTCAATTTTTCAAAAAACGATGGACTATAACCCATGTTTTTTTTTTTTTTCATTTTTTTCAAATCCTCAAAAATGATGAGAAATGGCGTGCTATAGTATGCCGTACGGTAGGGGTTATAGCCCATTGTCGAAAATGATGAAAAACGAGGTTAACATTTTTTTTTTAATTTCAAAAAATGATGGACTATAACCCATGTTTTTTTTTTTTTTTTTTTTTTTTTTCAAATCCTCAAAAATGATGAAAAACGGCGTGCTATAGTATGCCGTACGGTAGGGGCTATAGCCCATTGTCGAAAATGATGAAAAACGAGGTTAACATTTTTTTTCAATTTTTCAAAAAACGATGGACTATAACCCATGTTTTTTTTTTTTTTCATTTTTTTCAAATCCTCAAAAATGATGAAAAACAGCGTGCTATAGTATGCCGTACGGTAGGGGCTATAGCCCATTGTCGAAAATGATGAAAAACGAGGTTAACATTTTTTTTCAATTTTTCAAAAAACGATGGACTATAACCCATGTTTTTTTTTTTTTTCATTTTTTTCAAATCCTCAAAAATGATGAGAAATGGCGTGCTATAGTATGCCGTACGGTAGGGGTTATAGCCCATTGTCGAAAATGATGAAAAACGAGGTTAACATTTTTTTTTTAATTTCAAAAAATGATGGACTATAACCCATGTTTTTTTTTTTTTTTTTTTTTTTTTTCAAATCCTCAAAAATGATGAAAAACGGCGTGCTATAGTATGCCGTACGGTAGGGGCTATAGCCCATTGTCGAAAATGATGAAAAACGAGGTTAACATTTTTTTTCAATTTTTCAAAAAACGATGGACTATAACCCATGTTTTTTTTTTTTTTCATTTTTTTCAAATCCTCAAAAATGATGAAAAACGGCGTGCTATAGTATGCCGTACGGTAGGGGCTATAGCCCATTGTCGAAAATGATGAAAAACGAGGTTAACATTTTTTTTCAAAATTTCAAAAAACGATGGACTATAACCCATGTTTTTTTTTTTTTTTTTTTTTTTCAAATCCTCAAAAATGATGAAAAACGGCGTGCTATAGTATGCCGTACGGTAGGGGCTATAGCCCATGGTCGAAAATGATGAAAAACGAGGTTAACATTTCTTTTCAAAATTTCAAAAAACGATGGACTATAACCCATGTTTTTTTTTTTTTTCATTTTTTTCAAATCCTCAAAAATGATGAAAAACGGCGTGCTATAGTATGCCGTACGGTAGGGGCTATAGCCCATTGTCGAAAATGATGAAAAACGAGGTTAACATTTTTTTTCAATTTTTCAAAAAACGATGGACTATAACCCATGTTTTTTTTTTTTTTCATTTTTTTCAAATCCTCAAAAATGATGAAAAACAGCGTGCTATAGTATGCCGTACGGTAGGGGCTATAGCCCATTGTCGAAAATGATGAAAAACGAGGTTAACATTTTTTTTCAATTTTTCAAAAAACGATGGACTATAACCCATGTTTTTTTTTTTTTTCATTTTTTTCAAATCCTCAAAAATGATGAGAAATGGCGTGCTATAGTATGCCGTACGGTAGGGGTTATAGCCCATTGTCGAAAATGATGAAAAACGAGGTTAACATTTTTTTTTTAATTTCAAAAAATGATGGACTATAACCCATGTTTTTTTTTTTTTTTTTTTTTTTTTTCAAATCCTCAAAAATGATGAAAAACGGCGTGCTATAGTATGCCGTACGGTAGGGGCTATAGCCCATTGTCGAAAATGATGAAAAACGAGGTTAACATTTTTTTTCAATTTTTCAAAAAACGATGGACTATAACCCATGTTTTTTTTTTTTTTCATTTTTTTCAAATCCTCAAAAATGATGAGAAATGGCGTGCTATAGTATGCCGTACGGTAGGGGTTATAGCCCATTGTCGAAAATGATGAAAAACGAGGTTAACATTTTTTTTTTAATTTCAAAAAATGATGGACTATAACCCATGTTTTTTTTTTTTTTTTTTTTTTTTTTTCAAATCCTCAAAAATGATGAAAAACGGCGTGCTATAGTATGCCGTACGGTAGGGGCTATAGCCCATTGTCGAAAATGATGAAAAACGAGGTTAACATTTTTTTTCAATTTTTCAAAAAACGATGGACTATAACCCATGTTTTTTTTTTTTTTCATTTTTTTCAAATCCTCAAAAATGATGAAAAACGGCGTGCTATAGTATGCCGTACGGTAGGGGCTATAGCCCATTGTCGAAAATGATGAAAAACGAGGTTAACATTTTTTTTCAAAATTTCAAAAAACGATGGACTATAACCCATGTTTTTTTTTTTTTTTTTTTTTTTCAAATCCTCAAAAATGATGAAAAACGGCGTGCTATAGTATGCCGTACGGTAGGGGCTATAGCCCATGGTCGAAAATGATGAAAAACGAGGTTAACATTTCTTTTCAAAATTTCAAAAAACGATGGACTATAACCCATGTTTTTTTTTTTTTTTTTTTTTTTCAAATCCTCAAAAATGATGAAAAACGGCGTGCTATAGTATGCCGTACGGTAGGGGCTATAGCCCATGGTCGAAAATGATGAAAAACGAGGTTAACATTTTTTTTTTAATTTCAAAAAATGATGGACTATAACCCATGTTTTTTTTTTTTTTTTCAAATCCTCAAAAATGATGAAAAACGGCGTGCTATAGTATGCCGTACGGTAGGGGCTATAGCCCATTGTCGAAAATGATGAAAAACGAGGTTAACATTTTTTTTCAATTTTTCAAAAAACGATGGACTATAACCCATGTTTTTTTTTTTTTTCATTTTTTTCAAATCCTCAAAAATGATGAAAAACGGCGTGCTATAGTATGCCGTACGGTAGGGGCTATAGCCCATTGTCGAAAATGATGAAAAACGAGGTTAACATTTTTTTTCAAAATTTCAAAAAACGATGGACTATAACCCATGTTTTTTTTTTTTTTTTTTTTTTTCAAATCCTCAAAAATGATGAAATACGGCGTGCTATAGTATGCCGTACGGTAGGGGCTATAGCCCATGGTCGAAAATGATGAAAAACGAGGTTAACATTTCTTTTCAAAATTTCAAAAAACGATGGACTATAACCCATGTTTTTTTTTTTTTTCATTTTTTTCAAATCCTCAAAAATGATGAAAAACGGCGTGCTATAGTATGCCGTACGGTAGGGGCTATAGCCCATGGTCGAAAATGATGAAAAACGAGGTTAACATTTCTTTTCAAAATTTCAAAAAACGATGGACTATAACCCATGTTTTTTTTTTTTTTCATTTTTTTCAAATCCTCAAAAATGATGAAAAACGGCGTGCTATAGTATGCCGTACGGTAGGGGCTATAGCCCATTGTCGAAAATGATGAAAAACGAGGTTAACATTTTTTTTCAATTTTTCAAAAAACGATGGACTATAACCCATGTTTTTTTTTTTTTTCATTTTTTTCAAATCCTCAAAAATGATGAGAAATGGCGTGCTATAGTATGCCGTACGGTAGGGGTTATAGCCCATTGTCGAAAATGATGAAAAACGAGGTTAACATTTTTTTTTTAATTTCAAAAAATGATGGACTATAACCCATGTTTTTTTTTTTTTTTTTTTTTTTTTCAAATCCTCAAAAATGATGAAAAACGGCGTGCTATAGTATGCCGTACGGTAGGGGCTATAGCCCATTGTCGAAAATGATGAAAAACGAGGTTAACATTTTTTTTCAATTTTTCAAAAAACGATGGACTATAACCCATGTTTTTTTTTTTTTTCATTTTTTTCAAATCCTCAAAAATGATGAAAAACAGCGTGCTATAGTATGCCGTACGGTAGGGGCTATAGCCCATTGTCGAAAATGATGAAAAACGAGGTTAACATTTTTTTTCAATTTTTCAAAAAACGATGGACTATAACCCATGTTTTTTTTTTTTTTCATTTTTTTCAAATCCTCAAAAATGATGAGAAATGGCGTGCTATAGTATGCCGTACGGTAGGGGTTATAGCCCATTGTCGAAAATGATGAAAAACGAGGTTAACATTTTTTTTTTAATTTCAAAAAATGATGGACTATAACCCATGTTTTTTTTTTTTTTCATTTTTTTCAAATCCTCAAAAATGATGAAAAACAGCGTGCTATAGTATGCCGTACGGTAGGGGCTATAGCCCATTGTCGAAAATGATGAAAAACGAGGTTAACATTTTTTTTCAATTTTTCAAAAAACGATGGACTATAACCCATGTTTTTTTTTTTTTTCATTTTTTTCAAATCCTCAAAAATGATGAGAAATGGCGTGCTATAGTATGCCGTACGGTAGGGGTTATAGCCCATTGTCGAAAATGATGAAAAACGAGGTTAACATTTTTTTTTTAATTTCAAAAAATGATGGACTATAACCCATGTTTTTTTTTTTTTTTTTTTTTTTTTTCAAATCCTCAAAAATGATGAAAAACGGCGTGCTATAGTATGCCGTACGGTAGGGGCTATAGCCCATTGTCGAAAATGATGAAAAACGAGGTTAACATTTTTTTTCAATTTTTCAAAAAACGATGGACTATAACCCATGTTTTTTTTTTTTTTCATTTTTTTCAAATCCTCAAAAATGATGAAAAACAGCGTGCTATAGTATGCCGTACGGTAGGGGCTATAGCCCATTGTCGAAAATGATGAAAAACGAGGTTAACATTTTTTTTCAATTTTTCAAAAAACGATGGACTATAACCCATGTTTTTTTTTTTTTTTTTTTTTTTTTTCAAATCCTCAAAAATGATGAAAAACGGCGTGCTATAGTATGCCGTACGGTAGGGGCTATAGCCCATTGTCGAAAATGATGAAAAACGAGGTTAACATTTTTTTTCAATTTTTCAAAAAACGATGGACTATAACCCATGTTTTTTTTTTTTTTCATTTTTTTCAAATCCTCAAAAATGATGAAAAACAGCGTGCTATAGTATGCCGTACGGTAGGGGCTATAGCCCATTGTCGAAAATGATGAAAAACGAGGTTAACATTTTTTTTCAATTTTTCAAAAAACGATGGACTATAACCCATGTTTTTTTTTTTTTTCATTTTTTTCAAATCCTCAAAAATGATGAGAAATGGCGTGCTATAGTATGCCGTACGGTAGGGGTTATAGCCCATTGTCGAAAATGATGAAAAACGAGGTTAACATTTTTTTTTTAATTTCAAAAAATGATGGACTATAACCCATGTTTTTTTTTTTTTTCATTTTTTTCAAATCCTCAAAAATGATGAAAAACAGCGTGCTATAGTATGCCGTACGGTAGGGGCTATAGCCCATTGTCGAAAATGATGAAAAACGAGGTTAACATTTTTTTTCAATTTTTCAAAAAACGATGGACTATAACCCATGTTTTTTTTTTTTTTCATTTTTTTCAAATCCTCAAAAATGATGAGAAATGGCGTGCTATAGTATGCCGTACGGTAGGGGTTATAGCCCATTGTCGAAAATGATGAAAAACGAGGTTAACATTTTTTTTTTAATTTCAAAAAATGATGGACTATAACCCATGTTTTTTTTTTTTTTTTTTTTTTTTTTCAAATCCTCAAAAATGATGAAAAACGGCGTGCTATAGTATGCCGTACGGTAGGGGCTATAGCCCATTGTCGAAAATGATGAAAAACGAGGTTAACATTTTTTTTCAATTTTTCAAAAAACGATGGACTATAACCCATGTTTTTTTTTTTTTTCATTTTTTTCAAATCCTCAAAAATGATGAAAAACAGCGTGCTATAGTATGCCGTACGGTAGGGGCTATAGCCCATTGTCGAAAATGATGAAAAACGAGGTTAACATTTTTTTTCAATTTTTCAAAAAACGATGGACTATAACCCATGTTTTTTTTTTTTTTCATTTTTTTCAAATCCTCAAAAATGATGAGAAATGGCGTGCTATAGTATGCCGTACGGTAGGGGTTATAGCCCATTGTCGAAAATGATGAAAAACGAGGTTAACATTTTTTTTTTAATTTCAAAAAATGATGGACTATAACCCATGTTTTTTTTTTTTTTTTTTTTTTTTTTTCAAATCCTCAAAAATGATGAAAAACGGCGTGCTATAGTATGCCGTACGGTAGGGGCTATAGCCCATTGTCGAAAATGATGAAAAACGAGGTTAACATTTTTTTTCAATTTTTCAAAAAACGATGGACTATAACCCATGTTTTTTTTTTTTTTCATTTTTTTCAAATCCTCAAAAATGATGAAAAACGGCGTGCTATAGTATGCCGTACGGTAGGGGCTATAGCCCATTGTCGAAAATGATGAAAAACGAGGTTAACATTTTTTTTCAAAATTTCAAAAAACGATGGACTATAACCCATGTTTTTTTTTTTTTTTTTTTTTTTCAAATCCTCAAAAATGATGAAAAACGGCGTGCTATAGTATGCCGTACGGTAGGGGCTATAGCCCATGGTCGAAAATGATGAAAAACGAGGTTAACATTTCTTTTCAAAATTTCAAAAAACGATGGACTATAACCCATGTTTTTTTTTTTTTTCATTTTTTTCAAATCCTCAAAAATGATGAAAAACGGCGTGCTATAGTATGCCGTACGGTAGGGGCTATAGCCCATTGTCGAAAATGATGAAAAACGAGGTTAACATTTTTTTTCAATTTTTCAAAAAACGATGGACTATAACCCATGTTTTTTTTTTTTTTCATTTTTTTCAAATCCTCAAAAATGATGAAAAACGGCGTGCTATAGTATGCCGTACGGTAGGGGTTATAGCCCATTGTCGAAAATGATGAAAAACAAGGTTAACATTTTTTTTCAAAATTTCAAAAAACGATGGACTATAACCCATGTTTTTTTTTTTTTTTCATTTTTTTCAAATCCTCAAAAATGATGAAAAACGGCGTGCTATAGTATGCCGTACGGTAGGGGCTATAGCCCATGGTCGAAAATGATGAAAAACGAGGTTAACATTTTTTTTCAAAATTTCAAAAAACGATGGACTATAACCCATGTTTTTTTTTTTTTTCATTTTTTTCAAATCCTCAAAAATGATGAAAAACGGCATGCTATAGTATGCCGTACGGTAGGGGCTATAGCCCATTGTCGAAAATGATGAAAAACGAGGTTAACATTTTTTTTCAATTTTTCAAAAAACGATGGACTATAACCCATGTTTTTTTTTTTTTTCATTTTTTTCAAATCCTCAAAAATTATGAAAAACAGCGTGCTATAGTATGCCGTACGGTAGGGGCTATAGCCCATTGTCGAAAATGATGAAAAACGAGGTTAACATTTTTTTTCAATTTTTCTAAAAACGATGGACTATAACCCATGTTTTTTTTTTTTTTAATTTTTTTCAAATCCTCAAAAATGATGAAAAATGGCGTGCTATAGTATGCCGTACGGTAGGGGTTATAGCCCATTGTCGAAAATGATGAAAAACGAGGTTAACATTTTTTTTTTAATTTCAAAAAATGATGGACTATAACCCATGTTTTTTTTTTTTTTTCTTTTTTTTTCAAATCCTCAAAAATGATGAAAAACGGCGTGCTATAGTATGCCGTACGGTAGGGGTTATAGCCCATTGTCGAAAATGATGAAAAACAAGGTTAACATTTTTTTTCAAAATTTCAAAAAACGATGGACTATAACCCATGTTTTTTTTTTTTTTCATTTTTTTCAAATCCTCAAAAATGATGAAAAACGGCGTGCTATAGTATGCCGTACGGTAGGGGTTATAGCCCATTGTCGAAAATGATGAAAAACGAGGTTAACATTTTTTTTCAATTTTTCAAAAAACGATGGACTATAACCCATGTTTTTTTTTTTTTTCATTTTTTTCAAATCCTCAAAAATGATGAAAAATGGCGTGCTATAGTATGCCGTACGGTAGGGGTTATAGCCCATTGTCGAAAATGATGAAAAACAAGGTTAACATTTTTTTTCAAAATTTCAAAAAACGATGGACTATAACCCATGTTTTTTTTTTTTTCATTTTTTTCAAATCCTCAAAAATGATGAAAAACGGCGTGCTATAGTATGCCGTACGGTAGGGGTTATAGCCCATTGTCGAAAATGATGAAAAACGAGGTTAACATTTTTTTTAAATTTTTCAAAAAACGATGGACTATAACCCATGTTTTTTTTTTTTTTTTTTTTTTTCAAATCCTCAAAAATGATGAAAAATGGCGTGCTATAGTATGCCGTACGGTAGGGGTTATAGCCCATTGTCGAAAATGATGAAAAACGAGGTTAACATTTTTTTTTTTTTTTTCAAAAAATGATGGACTATAACCCATGTTTTTTTTTTTTTTTTTTTTCTTTTCAAATCCTCAAAAATGATGAAAAACGGCGTGCTATAGTATGCCGTACGGTAGGGGTTATAGCCCATTGTCGAAAATGATGAAAAACAAGGTTAACATTTTTTTTCAAAATTTCAAAAAACGATGGACTATAACCCATGTTTTTTTTTTTTTCATTTTTTTCAAATCCTCAAAAATGATGAAAAACGGCGTGCTATAGTATGCCGTACGGTAGGGGCTATAGCCCATGGTCGAAAATGATGAAAAACGAGGTTAACATTTTTTTTCAATTTTTCAAAAAACGATGGACTATAACCCATGTTTTTTTTTTTTTCATTTTTTTCAAATCCTCAAAAATGATGAAAAACGGCGTGCTATAGTATGCCGTACGGTAGGGGTTATAGCCCATTGTCGAAAATGATGAAAAACAAGGTTAACATTTTTTTTCAAAATTTCAAAAAACGATGGACTATAACCCATGTTTTTTTTTTTTTTTTTTTTTTTTAAATCCTCAAAAATGATGAAAAACGGCGTGCTATAGTATGCCGTACGGTAGGGGCTATAGCCCATTGTCGAAAATGATGAAAAACGAGGTTAACATTTTTTTTTCAATTTTTCAAAAAACGATGGACTATAACCCATGTTTTTTTTTTTTTTCATTTTTTTCAAATCCTCAAAAATGATGAAAAATGGCGTGCTATAGTATGCCGTACGGTAGGGGTTATAGCCCATTGTCGAAAATGATGAAAAACAAGGTTAACATTTTTTTTCAAAATTTCAAAAAACGATGGACTATAACCCATGTTTTTTTTTTTTTCATTTTTTTCAAATCCTCAAAAATGATGAAAAACGGCGTGCTATAGTATGCCGTACGGTAGGGGCTATAGCCCATTGTCGAAAATGATGAAAAACGAGGTTAACATTTTTTTTCAATTTTTCAAAAAACGATGGACTATAACCCATGTTTTTTTTTTTTTCATTTTTTTCAAATCCTCAAAAATGATGAAAAACGGCGTGCTATAGTATGCCGTACGGTAGGGGCTATAGCCCATTGTCGAAAATGATGAAAAACGAGGTTAACATTTTTTTTCAATTTTTCAAAAAACGATGGACTATAACCCATGTTTGTTTTTTTTTTCATTTTTTTCAAATCCTCAAAAATGATGAAAAACGGCATGCTATAGTATGCCGTACGGTAGGGGCTATAGCCCATTGTCGAAAATGATGAAAAACGAGGTTAACATTTTTTTTCAATTTTTCAAAAAACGATGGACTATAACCCATGTTTTTTTTTTTTTTCATTTTTTTCAAATCCTCAAAAATTATGAAAAACAGCGTGCTATAGTATGCCGTACGGTAGGGGCTATAGCCCATTGTCGAAAATGATGAAAAACGAGGTTAACATTTTTTTTCAATTTTTCAAAAAACGATGGACTATAACCCATGTTTGTTTTTTTTTTCATTTTTTTCAAATCCTCAAAAATGATGAAAAATGGCGTGCTATAGTATGCCGTACGGTAGGGGTTATAGCCCATTGTCGAAAATGATGAAAAACGAGGTTAACATTTTTTTTCAAAATTTCAAAAAACGATGGACTATAACCCATGTTTTTTTTTTTTTTCATTTTTTTCAAATCCTCAAAAATGATGAAAAACGGCGTGCTATAGTATGCCGTACGGTAGGGGTTATAGCCCATTGTCGAAAATGATGAAAAACAAGGTTAACATTTTTTTTCAAAATTTAAAAAAACGATGGACTATAACCCATGTTTTTTTTTTTTTCTTTTTTTTCAAATCCTCAAAAATGATGAAAAACGGCGTGCTATAGTATGCCGTACGGTAGGGGCTATAGCCCATTGTCGAAAATGATGAAAAACGAGGTTAACATTTTTTTTCAATTTTTCAAAAAACGATGGACTATAACCCATGTTTTTTTTTTTTTCATTTTTTTCAAATCCTCAAAAATGATGAAAAACGGCGTGCTATAGTATGCCGTACGGTAGGGGCTATAGCCCATTGTCGAAAATGATGAAAAACGAGGTTAACATTTTTTTTCAATTTTTCAAAAAACGATGGACTATAACCCATGTTTTTTTTTTTTTTCATTTTTTTCAAATCCTCAAAAATGATGAAAAATGGCGTGCTATAGTATGCCGTACGGTAGGGGTTATAGCCCATTGTCGAAAATGATGAAAAACGAGGTTAACATTTTTTTTCAAAATTTCAAAAAACGATGGACTATAACCCATGTTTTTTTTTTTTTTTCATTTTTTTCAAATCCTCAAAAATGATGAAAAACGGCGTGCTATAGTATGCCGTACGGTAGGGGTTATAGCCCATTGTCGAAAATGATGAAAAACGAGGTTAACATTTTTTTTTTAATTTCAAAAAATGATGGACTATAACCCATGTTTTTTTTTTTTTTTTTTTTTTTTCAAATCCTCAAAAATGATGAAAAACGGCGTGCTATAGTATGCCGTACGGTAGGGGTTATAGCCCATTGTCGAAAATGATGAAAAACAAGGTTAACATTTTTTTTCAAAATTTCAAAAAACGATGGACTATAACCCATGTTTTTTTTTTTTTCATTATTTTCAAATCCTCAAAAATGATGAAAAACGGCGTGCTATAGTATGCCGTACGGTAGGGGCTATAGCCCATGGTCGAAAATGATGAAAAACGAGGTTAACATTTTTTTTCAAAATTTCAAAAAACGATGGACTATAACCCATGTTTTTTTTTTTTTCATTATTTTCAAATCCTCAAAAATGATGAAAAACGGCGTGCTATAGTATGCCGTACGGTAGGGGTTATAGCCCATTGTCGAAAATGATGAAAAACGAGGTTAACATTTTTTTTTTAATTTCAAAAAATGATGGACTATAACCCATGTTTTTTTTTTTTTTTTTTTTTTTCAAATCCTCAAAAATGATGAAAAACGGCGTGCTATAGTATGCCGTACGGTAGGGGCTATAGCCCATTGTCGAAAATGATGAAAAACGAGGTTAACATTTTTTTTCAATTTTTCAAAAAACGATGGACTATAACCCATGTTTTTTTTTTTTTTTTTTTTTTTTAAATCCTTAAAAATGATGAAAAATGGCGTGCTATAGTATGCCGTACGGTAGGGGTTATAGCCCATTGTCGAAAATGATGAAAAACGAGGTTAACATTTTTTTTTTTAATTTCAAAAAATGATGGACTATAACCCATGTTTTTTTTTTTTTTTTTTTTTTTTAAATCCTCAAAAATGATGAAAAACGGCGTGCTATAGTATGCCGTACGGTAGGGGTTATAGCCCATTGTCGAAAATGATGAAAAACAAGGTTAACATTTTTTTTCAAAATTTCAAAAAACGATGGACTATAACCCATGTTTTTTTTTTTTTCATTTTTTTCAAATCCTCAAAAATGATGAAAAACGGCGTGCTATAGTATGCCGTACGGTAGGGGCTATAGCCCATGGTCGAAAATGATGAAAAACGAGGTTAACATTTTTTTTCAATTTTTCAAAAAACGATGGACTATAACCCATGTTTTTTTTGTTTTCATTTTTTTCAAATCCTCAAAAATTATGAAAAACGGCGTGCTATAGTATGCCGTACGGTAGGGGTTATAGCCCATTGTCGAAAATGATGAAAAACAAGGTTAACATTTTTTTTCAAAATTTCAAAAAACGATGGACTATAACCCATGTTTTTTTTTTTTTCATTTTTTTCAAATCCTCAAAAATGATGAAAAACGGCGTGCTATAGTATGCCGTACGGTAGGGGCTATAGCCCATTGTCGAAAATGATGAAAAACGAGGTTAACATTTTCTTTCAATTTTTCAAAAAACGATGGACTATAACCCATGTTTTTTTTTTTTTCATTTTTTTCAAATCCTCAAAAATGATGAAAAACGGCGTGCTATAGTATGCCGTACGGTAGGGGCTATAGCCCATTGTCGAAAATGATGAAAAACGAGGTTAACATTTTTTTTCAATTTTTCAAAAAACGATGGACTATAACCCATGTTTGTTTTTTTTTTCATTTTTTTCAAATCCTCAAAAATGATGAAAAATGGCGTGCTATAGTATGCCGTACGGTAGGGGTTATAGCCCATTGTCGAAAATGATGAAAAACGAGGTTAACATTTTTTTTCAAAATTTCAAAAAACGATGGACTATAACCCATGTTTTTTTTTTTTTTCATTTTTTTCAAATCCTCAAAAATGATGAAAAACGGCGTGCTATAGTATGCCGTACGGTAGGGGTTATAGCCCATTGTCGAAAATGATGAAAAACAAGGTTAACATTTTTTTTCAAAATTTCAAAAAACGATGGACTATAACCCATGTTTTTTTTTTTTTCATTTTTTTCAAATCCTCAAAAATGATGAAAAATGGCGTGCTATAGTATGCCGTACGGTAGGGGCTATAGCCCATTGTCGAAAATGATGAAAAACGAGGTTAACATTTTTTTTCAATTTTTCAAAAAACGATGGACTATAACCCATGTTTTTTTTTTTTTCATTTTTTTCAAATCCTCAAAAATGATGAAAAACGGCGTGCTATAGTATGCCGTACGGTAGGGGCTATAGCCCATTGTCGAAAATGATGAAAAACAAGGTTAACATTTTTTTTCAAAATTTCAAAAAACGATGGACTATAACCCATGTTTTTTTTTTTTTCATTTTTTTCAAATCCTCAAAAATGATGAAAAACGGCGTGCTATAGTATGCCGTACGGTAGGGGCTATAGCCCATTGTCGAAAATGATGAAAAACGAGGTTAACATTTTTTTTCAATTTTTCAAAAAACGATGGACTATAACCCATGTTTTTTTTTTTTTCATTTTTTTCAAATCCTCAAAAATGATGAAAAACGGCGTGCTATAGTATGCCGTACGGTAGGGGCTATAGCCCATTGTCGAAAATGATGAAAAACGAGGTTAACATTTTTTTTCAATTTTTCAAAAAACGATGGACTATAACCCATGTTTTTTTTTTTTTTTTTTTTTTTTCAAATCCTCAAAAATGATGAAAAACGGCGTGCTATAGTATGCCGTACGGTAGGGGTTATAGCCCATTGTCGAAAATGATGAAAAACAAGGTTAACATTTTTTTTCAAAATTTCAAAAAACGATGGACTATAACCCATGTTTTTTTTTTTTTCATTATTTTCAAATCCTCAAAAATGATGAAAAACGGCGTGCTATAGTATGCCGTACGGTAGGGGCTATAGCCCATGGTCGAAAATGATGAAAAACGAGGTTAACATTTTTTTTCAATTTTTCAAAAAACGATGGACTATAACCCATGTTTTTTTTTTTTTCATTTTTTTCAAATCCTCAAAAATGATGAAAAACGGCGTGCTATAGTATGCCGTACGGTAGGGGTTATAGCCCATTGTCGAAAATGATGAAAAACAAGGTTAACATTTTTTTTTCAAAATTTCAAAAAACGATGGACTATAACCCATGTTTTTTTTTTTTTTCATTATTTTCAAATCCTCAAAAATGATGAAAAATGTCGTGCTATAGTATGCCGTACGGTAGGGGTTATAGCCCATTGTCGAAAATGATGAAAAACGAGGTTAACATTTTTTTTTTAATTTCAAAAAATGATGGACTATAACCCATGTTTTTTTTTTTTTTTATTTTTTTCAAATCCTCAAAAATGATGAAAAACGGCGTGCTATAGTATGCCGTACGGTAGGGGCTATAGCCCATTGTCGAAAATGATGAAAAACGAGGTTAACATTTTTTTTCAATTTTTCAAAAAACGATGGACTATAACCCATGTTTTTTTTTTTTTTTTTTTTTTTCAAATCCTCAAAAATGATGAAAAATGGCGTGCTATAGTATGCCGTACGGTAGGGGTTATAGCCCATTGTCGAAAATGATGAAAAACGAGGTTAACATTTTTTTTCAATTTTTCAAAAAACGATGGACTATAACCCATGTTTTTTTTTTTTTTCATTTTTTTCAAATCCTCAAAAATGATGAAAAATGGCGTGCTATAGTATGCCGTACGGTAGGGGTTATAGCCCATTGTCGAAAATGATGAAAAACGAGGTTAACATTTTTTTTCAAAATTTCAAAAAACGATGGACTATAACCCATGTTTTTTTTTTTTTTCATTTTTTTCAAATCCTCAAAAATGATGAAAAACGGCGTGCTATAGTATGCCGTACGGTAGGGGTTATAGCCCATTGTCGAAAATGATGAAAAACAAGGTTAACATTTTTTTTCAAAATTTCAAAAAACGATGGACTATAACCCATGTTTTTTTTTTTTTCTTTTTTTTCAAATCCTCAAAAATGATGAAAAACGGCGTGCTATAGTATGCCGTACGGTAGGGGCTATAGCCCATTGTCGAAAATGATGAAAAACGAGGTTAACATTTTTTTTCAATTTTTCAAAAAACGATGGACTATAACCCATGTTTTTTTTTTTTTCATTTTTTTCAAATCCTCAAAAATGATGAAAAACGGCGTGCTATAGTATGCCGTACGGTAGGGGCTATAGCCCATTGTCGAAAATGATGAAAAACGAGGTTAACATTTTTTTTCAATTTTTCAAAAAACGATGGACTATAACCCATGTTTTTTTTTTTTTTTTTTTTTTTTCAAATCCTCAAAAATGATGAAAAACGGCGTGCTATAGTATGCCGTACGGTAGGGGTTATAGCCCATTGTCGAAAATGATGAAAAACAAGGTTAACATTTTTTTTCAAAATTTCAAAAAACGATGGACTATAACCCATGTTTTTTTTTTTTTCATTATTTTCAAATCCTCAAAAATGATGAAAAACGGCGTGCTATAGTATGCCGTACGGTAGGGGCTATAGCCCATGGTCGAAAATGATGAAAAACGAGGTTAACATTTTTTTTCAATTTTTCAAAAAACGATGGACTATAACCCATGTTTTTTTTTTTTTCATTTTTTTCAAATCCTCAAAAATGATGAAAAACGGCGTGCTATAGTATGCCGTACGGTAGGGGTTATAGCCCATTGTCGAAAATGATGAAAAACAAGGTTAACATTTTTTTTCAAAATTTCAAAAAACGATGGACTATAACCCATGTTTTTTTTTTTTTTCATTATTTTCAAATCCTCAAAAATGATGAAAAATGTCGTGCTATAGTATGCCGTACGGTAGGGGTTATAGCCCATTGTCGAAAATGATGAAAAACGAGGTTAACATTTTTTTTCAATTTTTCAAAAAACGATGGACTATAACCCATGTTTTTTTTTTTTTTTTTTTTTTTTCAAATCCTCAAAAATGATGAAAAACGGCGTGCTATAGTATGCCGTACGGTAGGGGTTATAGCCCATTGTCGAAAATGATGAAAAACAAGGTTAACATTTTTTTTCAAAATTTCAAAAAACGATGGACTATAACCCATGTTTTTTTTTTTTTCATTATTTTCAAATCCTCAAAAATGATGAAAAACGGCGTGCTATAGTATGCCGTACGGTAGGGGCTATAGCCCATGGTCGAAAATGATGAAAAACGAGGTTAACATTTTTTTTCAATTTTTCAAAAAACGATGGACTATAACCCATGTTTTTTTTTTTTTCATTTTTTTCAAATCCTCAAAAATGATGAAAAACGGCGTGCTATAGTATGCCGTACGGTAGGGGTTATAGCCCATTGTCGAAAATGATGAAAAACAAGGTTAACATTTTTTTTCAAAATTTCAAAAAACGATGGACTATAACCCATGTTTTTTTTTTTTTTCATTATTTTCAAATCCTCAAAAATGATGAAAAATGTCGTGCTATAGTATGCCGTACGGTAGGGGTTATAGCCCATTGTCGAAAATGATGAAAAACGAGGTTAACATTTTTTTTTTTATTTCAAAAAATGATGGACTATAACCCATGTTTTTTTTTTTTTTAATTTTTTTCAAATCCTCAAAAATGATGAAAAACGGCGTGCTATAGTATGCCGTACGGTAGGGGCTATAGCCCATTGTCGAAAATGATGAAAAACGAGGTTAACATTTTTTTTCAATTTTTCAAAAAACGATGGACTATAACCCATGTTTTTTTTTTTTTTTTTTTTTTTCAAATCCTCAAAAATGATGAAAAATGGCGTGCTATAGTATGCCGTACGGTAGGGGTTATAGCCCATTGTCGAAAATGATGAAAAACGAGGTTAACATTTTTTTTTTTTTTTTCAAAAAATGATGGACTATAACCCATGTTTTTTTTTTTTTTTTTTTTTTTTTAAATCCTCAAAAATGATGAAAAACGGCGTGCTATAGTATGCCGTACGGTAGGGGTTATAGCCCATTGTCGAAAATGATGAAAAACAAGGTTAACATTTTTTTTCAAAATTTCAAAAAACGATGGACTATAACCCATGTTTTTTTTTTTTTTCATTTTTTTCAAATCCTCAAAAATGATGAAAAACGGCGTGCTATAGTATGCCGTACGGTAGGGGCTATAGCCCATGGTCGAAAATGATGAAAAACGAGGTTAACATTTTTTTTTTAATTTCAAAAAATGATGGACTATAACCCATGTTTTTTTTTTTTTTTTTTTTTTTTTTCAAATCCTCAAAAATGATGAAAAACGGCGTGCTATAGTATGCCGTACGGTAGGGGTTATAGCCCATTGTCGAAAATGATGAAAAACAAGGTTAACATTTTTTTTCAAAATTTCAAAAAACGATGGACTATAACCCATGTTTTTTTTTTTTTCATTTTTTTCAAATCCTCAAAAATGATGAAAAATGGCGTGCTATAGTATGCCGTACGGTAGGGGTTATAGCCCATTGTCGAAAATGATGAAAAACGAGGTTAACATTTTTTTTTTTAATTTCAAAAAATGATGGACTATAACCCATGTTTTTTTTTTTTTTTTTTTTCAAATCCTCAAAAATGATGAAAAACGGCGTGCTATAGTATGCCGTACGGTAGGGGTTCTAGCCCATTGTCGAAAATGATGAAAAACAAGGTTAACATTTTTTTTCAAAATTTCAAAAAACGATGGACTATAACCCATGTTTTTTTTTTTTTCATTTTTTTCAAATCCTCAAAAATGATGAAAAACGGCGTGCTATAGTATGCCATACGGTAGGGGCTATAGCCCATGGTCGAAAATGATGAAAAACGAGGTTAACATTTTTTTTCAATTTTTCAAAAAACGATGGACTATAACCCATGTTTTTTTTTTTTTCATTTTTTTCAAATCCTCAAAAATGATGAAAAACGGCGTGCTATAGTATGCCGTACGGTAGGGGCTATAGCCCATGGTCGAAAATGATGAAAAACGAGGTTAACATTTTTTTTCAATTTTTCAAAAAACGATGGACTATAACCCATGTTTTTTTTTTTTTCATTTTTTTCAAATCCTCAAAAATGATGAAAAACGGCGTGCTATAGTATGCCGTACGGTAGGGGTTATAGCCCATTGTCGAAAATGATGAAAAACAAGGTTAAAATTTTTTTTCAAAATTTCAAAAAACGATGGACTATAACCCATGTTTTTTTTTTTTTCATTTTTTTCAAATCCTCAAAAATGATGAAAAACGGCGTGCTATAGTATGCCATACGGTAGGGGCTATAGCCCATGGTCGAAAATGATGAAAAACGAGGTTAACATTTTTTTTCAATTTTTCAAAAAACGATGGACTATAACCCATGTTTTTTTTTTTTTTTTTTTTCAAATCCTCAAAAATGATGAAAAACGGCGTGCTATAGTATGCCGTACGGTAGGGGTTATAGCCCATTGTCGAAAATGATGAAAAACAAGGTTAACATTTTTTTTCAAAATTTCAAAAAACGATGGACTATAACCCATGTTTTTTTTTTTTTCATTTTTTTCAAATCCTCAAAAATGATGAAAAATGGCGTGCTATAGTATGCCGTACGGTAGGGGTTATAGCCCATTGTCGAAAATGATGAAAAACGAGGTTAACATTTTTTTTTTAATTTCAAAAAATGATGGACTATAACCCATGTTTTTTTTTTTTTTTTTTTTTTTTTCAAATCCTCAAAAATGATGAAAAACGGCGTGCTATAGTATGCCGTACGGTAGGGGTTCTAGCCCATTGTCGAAAATGATGAAAAACGAGGTTAACATTTTTTTTCAAAATTTCAAAAAACGATGGACTATAACCCATGTTTTTTTTTTTTTCATTTTTTTCAAATCCTCAAAAATGATGAAAAACGGCGTGCTATAGTATGCCATACGGTAGGGGCTATAGCCCATGGTCGAAAATGATGAAAAACGAGGTTAACATTTTTTTTCAATTTTTCTAAAAACGATGGACTATAACCCATGTTTTTTTTTTTTTCATTTTTTTCAAATCCTCAAAAATGATGAAAAACGGCGTGCTATAGTATGCCGTACGGTAGGGGCTATAGCCCATGGTCGAAAATGATGAAAAACGAGGTTAACATTTTTTTTCAATTTTTCAAAAAACGATGGACTATAACCCATGTTTTTTTTTTTTTCATTTTTTTTAAATCCTCAAAAATGATGAAAAACGGCGTGCTATAGTATGCCGTACGGTAGGGGTTATAGCCCATTGTCGAAAATGATGAAAAACAAGGTTAACATTTTTTTTCAAAATTTCAAAAAACGATGGACTATAACCCATGTTTTTTTTTTTTTTCATTATTTTCAAATCCTCAAAAATGATGAAAAATGTCGTGCTATAGTATGCCGTACGGTAGGGGTTATAGCCCATTGTCGAAAATGATGAAAAACGAGGTTAACATTTTTTTTTTAATTTCAAAAAATGATGGACTATAACCCATGTTTTTTTTTTTTTTAATTTTTTTCAAATCCTCAAAAATGATGAAAAACGGCGTGCTATAGTATGCCGTACGGTAGGGGCTATAGCCCATTGTCGAAAATGATGAAAAACGAGGTTAACATTTTTTTTCAATTTTTCAAAAAACGATGGACTATAACCCATGTTTTCTTTTTTTCTTTTTTTTTTTCAAATCCTCAAAAATGATGAAAAATGGCGTGCTATAGTATGCCGTACGGTAGGGGTTATAGCCCATTGTCGAAAATGATGAAAAACAAGGTTAACATTTTTTTTCAAAATTTCAAAAAACGATGGACTATAACCCATGTTTTTTTTTTTGTTTTTTTTTCAAATCCTCAAAAATGATGAAAAACGGCGTGCTATAGTATGCCGTACGGTAGGGGCTATAGCCCATGGTCGAAAATGATGAAAAACGAGGTTAACATTTTTTTTCAATTTTTCAAAAAACGATGGACTATAACCCATGTTTTGTTTTTTTTTGTTTTTTTTTCAAATCCTCAAAAATGATGAAAAACGGCGTGCTATAGTATGCCGTACGGTAGGGGCTATAGCCCATGGTCGAAAATGATGAAAAACGAGGTTAACATTTTTTTTCAATTTTTCAAAAAACGATGGACTATAACCCATGTTTTTTTTTTTTTCATTTTTTTCAAATCCTCAAAAATGATGAAAAACGGCGTGCTATAGTATGCCGTACGGTAGGGGTTATAGCCCATTGTCGAAAATGATGAAAAACGAGGTTAACATTTTTTTTCAATTTTTCAAAAAACGATGGACTATAACCCATGTTTTTTTTTTTTTAATTTTTTTCAAATCCTCAAAAATGATGAAAAACGGCGTGCTATAGTATGCCGTACGGTAGGGGCTATAGCCCATTGTCGAAAATGATGAAAAACGAGGTTAACATTTTTTTTCAATTTTTCAAAAAACGATGGACTATAACCCATGTTTTCTTTTTTTCTTTTTTTTTTTCAAATCCTCAAAAATGATGAAAAATGGCGTGCTATAGTATGCCGTACGGTAGGGGTTATAGCCCATTGTCGAAAATGATGAAAAACAAGGTTAACATTTTTTTTCAAAATTTCAAAAAACGATGGACTATAACCCATGTTTTTTTTTTTGTTTTTTTTTCAAATCCTCAAAAATGATGAAAAACGGCGTGCTATAGTATGCCGTACGGTAGGGGCTATAGCCCATGGTCGAAAATGATGAAAAACGAGGTTAACATTTTTTTTCAATTTTTCAAAAAACGATGGACTATAACCCATGTTTTTTTTTTTTTTTTTTTTTTTCAAATCCTCAAAAATGATGAAAAACGGCGTGCTATAGTATGCCGTACGGTAGGGGCTATAGCCCATGGTCGAAAATGATGAAAAACGAGGTTAACATTTTTTTTCAATTTTTCAAAAAACGATGGACTATAACCCATGTTTTTTTTTTTTTCATTTTTTTCAAATCCTCAAAAATGATGAAAAACGGCGTGCTATAGTATGCCGTACGGTAGGGGTTATAGCCCATTGTCGAAAATGATGAAAAACGAGGTTAACATTTTTTTTCAATTTTTCAAAAAACGATGGACTATAACCCATGTTTTTTTTTTTTTTCATTTTTTTCAAATCCTCAAAAATGATGAAAAATGGCGTGCTATAGTATGCCGTACGGTAGGGGTTATAGCCCATTGTCGAAAATGATGAAAAACGAGGTTAACATTTTTTTTTTAATTTCAAAAAATGATGGACTATAACCCATGTTTTTTTTTTTGTTTTTTTTTTTTCAAATCCTCAAAAATGATGAAAAACGGCGTGCTATAGTATGCCGTACGGTAGGGGTTATAGCCCATTGTCGAAAATGATGAAAAACAAGGTTAACATTTTTTTTCAAAATTTCAAAAAACGATGGACTATAACCCATGTTTTTTTTTTTTTCATTTTTTTCAAATCCTCAAAAATGATGAAAAACGGCGTGCTATAGTATGCCGTACGGTAGGGGCTATAGCCCATGGTCGAAAATGATGAAAAACGAGGTTAACATTTTTTTTAAATTTTTCAAAAAACGATGGACTATAACCCATGTTTTTTTTTTTTTCATTTTTTTCAAATCCTCAAAAATGATGAAAAACGGCGTGCTATAGTATGCCGTACGGTAGGGGTTATAGCCCATTGTCAAAAATGATGAAAAACGAGGTTAACATTTTTTTTCAATTTTTCAAAAAACGATGGACTATAACCCATGTTTTTTTTTTTTTTCATTTTTTTCAAATCCTCAAAAATGATGAAAAATGGCGTGCTATAGTATGCCGTACGGTAGGGGTTATAGCCCATTGTCGAAAATGATGAAAAACGAGGTTAATTTTTTTTTTTTAATTTAAAAAAATGATGGACTATAACCCATGTTTTTTTTTTTTTTTTTTTTTTTTCAAATCCTCAAAAATGATGAAAAACGGCGTGCTATAGTATGCCGTACGGTAGGGGTTATAGCCCATTGTCGAAAATGATGAAAAACAAGGTTAACATTTTTTTTCAAAATTTCAAAAAACGATGGACTATAACCCATGTTTTTTTTTTTTTCATTTTTTTCAAATCCTCAAAAATGATGAAAAACGGCGTGCTATAGTATGCCGTACGGTAGGGGCTATAGCCCATGGTCGAAAATGATGAAAAACGAGGTTAACATTTTTTTTCAATTTTTCAAAAAACGATGGACTATAACCCATGTTTTTTTTTTTTTGTTTTTTTTCAAATCCTCAAAAATGATGAAAAACGGCGTGCTATAGTATGCCGTACGGTAGGGGTTATAGCCCATTGTCGAAAATGATGAAAAACAAGGTTAACATTTTTTTTTCAATTTTTCAAAAAACGATGGACTATAACCCATGTTTTTTTTTTTTTTCATTTTTTTCAAATCCTCAAAAATGATGAAAAACGGCGTGCTATAGTATGCCGTACGGTAGGGGCTATAGCCCATTGTCGAAAATGATGAAAAACGAGGTTAACATTTTTTTTTTAATTTCAAAAAATGATGGACTATAACCCATGTTTGTTTTTTTTTTGTTTTTTTTTCAAATCCTCAAAAATGATGAAAAATGGCGTGCTATAGTATGCCGTACGGTAGGGGTTATAGCCCATTGTCGAAAATGATGAAAAACGAGGTTAACATTTTTTTTTTTAATTTCAAAAAATGATGGACTATAACCCATTTTTTTTTTTTTTTTTTTTTTTTTTTAAATCCTCAAAAATGATGAAAAACGGCGTGCTTATAGTATGCCGTACGGTAGGGGTTATAGCCCATTGTCGAAAATGATGAAAAACAAGGTTAACATTTTTTTTCAAAATTTCAAAAAACGATGGACTATAACCCATGTTTTTTTTTTTTTCATTTTTTTCAAATCCTCAAAAATGATGAAAAATGGCGTGCTATAGTATGCCGTACGGTAGGGGTTATAGCCCATTGTCGAAAATGATGAAAAACGAGGTTAACATTTTTTTTTTAATTTCAAAAAATGATGGACTATAACCCATGTTTTTTTTTTTTTTAATTTTTTTCAAATCCTCAAAAATGATGAAAAACGGCGTGCTATAGTATGCCGTACGGTAGGGGCTATAGCCCATTGTCGAAAATGATGAAAAACGAGGTTAACATTTTTTTTCAATTTTTCAAAAAACGATGGACTATAACCCATGTTTTTTTTTTTTTTTTTTTTTTTCAAATCCTCAAAAATGATGAAAAATGGCGTGCTATAGTATGCCGTACGGTAGGGGTTATAGCCCATTGTCGAAAATGATGAAAAACGAGGTTAACATTTTTTTTTTTAATTTAAAAAAATGATGGACTATAACCCTTTTTTTTTTTTTTTTCTTTTTTTTTTAAATCCTCAAAAATGATGAAAAACGGCGTGCTATAGTATGCCGTACGGTAGGGGTTATAGCCCATTGTCGAAAATGATGAAAAACAAGGTTAACATTTGTTTTCAAAATTTCAAAAAACGATGGACTATAACCCATGTTTTTTTTTTTTTCATTTTTTTCAAATCCTCAAAAATGATGAAAAATGGCGTGCTATAGTATGCCGTACGGTAGGGGTTATAGCCCATTGTCGAAAATGATGAAAAACGAGGTTAAAATTTTTTTTTTAATTTCAAAAAATGATGGACTATAACCCATGTTTTTTTTTGTTTTTTTTTTTTTTTTCAAATCCTCAAAAATGATGAAAAACGGCGTGCTATAGTATGCCGTACGGTAGGGGTTCTAGCCCATTGTCGAAAATGATGAAAAACAAGGTTAACATTTTTTTTCAAAATTTAAAAAAACGATGGACTATAACCCATGTTTTTTTTTTTTTCATTTTTTTCAAATCCTCAAAAATGATGAAAAACGGCGTGCTATAGTATGCCGTACGGTAGGGGCTATAGCCCATGGTCGAAAATGATGAAAAACGAGGTTAACATTTTTTTTCAATTTTTCAAAAAACGATGGACTATAACCCATGTTTTTTTTTTTTTTTTTTTTTTTTCAAATCCTCAAAAATGATGAAAAACGGCGTGCTATAGTATGCCGTACGGTAGGGGCTATAGCCCATGGTCGAAAATGATGAAAAACGAGGTTAACATTTTTTTTCAATTTTTCAAAAAACGATGGACTATAACCCATGTTTTTTTTTTTTTCATTTTTTTCAAATCCTCAAAAATGATGAAAAACGGCGTGCTATAGTATGCCGTACGGTAGGGGTTATAGCCCATTGTCGAAAATGATGAAAAACGAGGTTAACATTTTTTTTCAATTTTTCAAAAAACGATGGACTATAACCCATGTTTTTTTTTTTTTTCATTTTTTTCAAATCCTCAAAAATGATGAAAAATGGCGTGCTATAGTATGCCGTACGGTAGGGGTTATAGCCCATTGTCGAAAATGATGAAAAACGAGGTTAACATTTTTTTTTTAATTTCAAAAAATGATGGACTATAACCCATGTTTTTTTTTTTTTTTTTTTTTTTTCAAATCCTCAAAAATGATGAAAAACGGCGTGCTATAGTATGCCGTACGGTAGGGGTTATAGCCCATTGTCGAAAATGATGAAAAACAAGGTTAACATTTTTTTTCAAAATTTCAAAAAACGATGGACTATAACCCATGTTTTTTTTTTTTTCATTTTTTTCAAATCCTCAAAAATGATGAAAAACGGCGTGCTATAGTATGCCGTACGGTAGGGGCTATAGCCCATGGTCGAAAATGATGAAAAACGAGGTTAACATTTTTTTTCAATTTTTCAAAAAACGATGGACTATAACCCATGTTTTTTTTTTTTTCATTTTTTTCAAATCCTCAAAAATGATGAAAAACGGCGTGCTATAGTATGCCGTACGGTAGGGGTTATAGCCCATTGTCAAAAATGATGAAAAACGAGGTTAACATTTTTTTTCAATTTTTCAAAAAACGATGGACTATAACCCATGTTTTTTTTTTTTTTTTTTTTTTTCAAATCCTCAAAAATGATGAAAAATGGCGTGCTATAGTATGCCGTACGGTAGGGGTTATAGCCCATTGTCGAAAATGATGAAAAACGAGGTTAATTTTTTTTTTTTAATTTCAAAAAATGATGGACTATAACCCATGTTTTTTTTTTTTTTTTTTTTTTTTTTAATCCTCAAAAATGATGAAAAACGGCGTGCTATAGTATGCCGTACGGTAGGGGTTATAGCCCATTGTCGAAAATGATGAAAAACAAGGTTAACATTTTTTTTCAAAATTTCAAAAAACGATGGACTATAACCCATGTTTTTTTTTTTTTCATTTTTTTCAAATCCTCAAAAATGATGAAAAACGGCGTGCTATAGTATGCCGTACGGTAGGGGCTATAGCCCATGGTCGAAAATGATGAAAAACGAGGTTAACATTTTTTTTCAATTTTTCAAAAAACGATGGACTATAACCCATGTTTTTTTTTTTTTCATTTTTTTCAAATCCTCAAAAATGATGAAAAACGGCGTGCTATAGTATGCCGTACGGTAGGGGTTATAGCCCATTGTCGAAAATGATGAAAAACAAGGTTAAATTTTTTTTTTCAATTTTTCAAAAAACGATGGACTATAACCCATGTTTTGTTTTTTTTTTCATTTTTTTCAAATCCTCAAAAATGATGAAAAACGGCGTGCTATAGTATGCCGTACGGTAGGGGCTATAGCCCATTGTCGAAAATGATGAAAAACGAGGTTAACATTTTTTTTTTAATTTCAAAAAATGATGGACTATAACCCATGTTTTTTTTTTTTTTTTTTTTTTTCAAATCCTCAAAAATGATGAAAAATGGCGTGCTATAGTATGCCGTACGGTAGGGGTTATAGCCCATTGTCGAAAATGATGAAAAACGAGGTTAACATTTTTTTTTTTAATTTCAAAAAATGATGGACTATAACCCATTTTTTTTTTTTTTTTTTTTTTTTTTTAATCCTCAAAAATGATGAAAAACGGCGTGCTATAGTATGCCGTACGGTAGGGGTTATAGCCCATTGTCGAAAATGATGAAAAACAAGGTTAACATTTTTTTTCAAAATTTCAAAAAACGATGGACTATAACCCATGTTTTTTTTTTTTTCATTTTTTTCAAATCCTCAAAAATGATGAAAAATGGCGTGCTATAGTATGCCGTACGGTAGGGGTTATAGCCCATTGTCGAAAATGATGAAAAACGAGGTTAACATTTTTTTTTTAATTTCAAAAAATGATGGACTATAACCCATGTTTTGTTTTTTTTTAATTTTTTTCAAATCCTCAAAAATGATGAAAAACGGCGTGCTATAGTATGCCGTACGGTAGGGGCTATAGCCCATTGTCGAAAATGATGAAAAACGAGGTTAACATTTTTTTTCAATTTTTCAAAAAACGATGGACTATAACCCATGTTTTTTTTTTTTTTTTTTTTTTTCAAATCCTCAAAAATGATGAAAAATGGCGTGCTATAGTATGCCGTACGGTAGGGGTTATAGCCCATTGTCGAAAATGATGAAAAACGAGGTTAACATTTTTTTTTTAATTTCAAAAAATGATGGACTATAACCCATGTTTTTTTTTTTTTTAATTTTTTTCAAATCCTCAAAAATGATGAAAAACGGCGTGCTATAGTATGCCGTACGGTAGGGGCTATAGCCCATTGTCGAAAATGATGAAAAACGAGGTTAACATTTTTTTTCAATTTTTCAAAAAACGATGGACTATAACCCATGTTTTTTTTTTTTTTTTTTTTTTTCAAATCCTCAAAAATGATGAAAAATGGCGTGCTATAGTATGCCGTACGGTAGGGGTTATAGCCCATTGTCGAAAATGATGAAAAACGAGGTTAACATTTTTTTTTTTAATTTCAAAAAATGATGGACTATAACCCATGTTTTTTTTTTTTTTTTTTTCTTTTTTTAAATCCTCAAAAATGATGAAAAACGGCGTGCTATAGTATGCCGTACGGTAGGGGTTATAGCCCATTGTCGAAAATGATGAAAAACAAGGTTAACATTTTTTTTCAAAATTTCAAAAAACGATGGACTATAACCCATGTTTTTTTTTTTTTTAATTTTTTTCAAATCCTCAAAAATGATGAAAAACGGCGTGCTATAGTATGCCGTACGGTAGGGGCTATAGCCCATGGTCGAAAATGATGAAAAACGAGGTTAACATTTTTTTTCAATTTTTCAAAAAACGATGGACTATAACCCATGTTTTTTTTTTTTTTTTTTTTCAAATCCTCAAAAATGATGAAAAACGGCGTGCTATAGTATGCCGTACGGTAGGGGCTATAGCCCATGGTCGAAAATGATGAAAAACGAGGTTAACATTTTTTTTCAATTTTTCAAAAAACGATGGACTATAACCCATGTTTTTTTTTTTTTCATTTTTTTCAAATCCTCAAAAATGATGAAAAACGGCGTGCTATAGTATGCCGTACGGTAGGGGTTATAGCCCATTGTCGAAAATGATGAAAAACGAGGTTAACATTTTTTTTCAATTTTTCAAAAAACGATGGACTATAACCCATGTTTTTTTTTTTTTTCATTTTTTTCAAATCCTCAAAAATGATGAAAAATGGCGTGCTATAGTATGCCGTACGGTAGGGGTTATAGCCCATTGTCGAAAATGATGAAAAACGAGGTTAACATTTTTTTTTTAATTTCAAAAAATGATGGACTATAACCCATGTTTTTTTTTTTTTTTTTTTTTTTTCAAATCCTCAAAAATGATGAAAAACGGCGTGCTATAGTATGCCGTACGGTAGGGGTTATAGCCCATTGTCGAAAATGATGAAAAACAAGGTTAACATTTTTTTTAAAAATTTCAAAAAACGATGGACTATAACCCATGTTTTTTTTTTTTTCATTTTTTTCAAATCCTCAAAAATGATGAAAAACGGCGTGCTATAGTATGCCGTACGGTAGGGGCTATAGCCCATGGTCGAAAATGATGAAAAACGAGGTTAACATTTTTTTTCAATTTTTCAAAAAACGATGGACTATAACCCATGTTTTTTTTTTTTTCATTTTTTTCAAATCCTCAAAAATGATGAAAAACGGCGTGCTATAGTATGCCGTACGGTAGGGGTTATAGCCCATTGTCAAAAATGATGAAAAACGAGGTTAACATTTTTTTTCAATTTTTCAAAAAACGATGGACTATAACCCATGTTTTTTTTTTTTTTCATTTTTTTCAAATCCTCAAAAATGATGAAAAATGGCGTGCTATAGTATGCCGTACGGTAGGGGTTATAGCCCATTGTCGAAAATGATGAAAAACGAGGTTAATTTTTTTTTTTTAATTTCAAAAAATGATGGACTATAACCCATGTTTTTTTTTTTTTTTTTTTTTTTTCAAATCCTCAAAAATGATGAAAAACGGCGTGCTATAGTATGCCGTACGGTAGGGGTTATAGCCCATTGTCGAAAATGATGAAAAACAAGGTTAACATTTTTTTTTCAATTTTTCAAAAAACGATGGACTATAACCCATGTTTTTTTTTTTTTTTCATTTTTTTCAAATCCTCAAAAATGATGAAAAACGGCGTGCTATAGTATGCCGTACGGTAGGGGCTATAGCCCATTGTCGAAAATGATGAAAAACGAGGTTAACATTTTTTTTTTAATTTCAAAAAATGATGGACTATAACCCATGTTTTTTTTTTTTTTTTTTTTTTTCAAATCCTCAAAAATGATGAAAAACGGCGTGCTATAGTATGCCGTACGGTAGGGGCTATAGCCCATTGTCGAAAATGATGAAAAACGAGGTTAACATTTTTTTTCAATTTTTCAAAAAACGATGGACTATAACCCATGTTTTTTTTTTTTTTTTTTTTTTCAAATCCTCAAAAATGATGAAAAATGGCGTGCTATAGTATGCCGTACGGTAGGGGTTATAGCCCATTGTCGAAAATGATGAAAAACGAGGTTAACATTTTTTTTTTTAATTTCAAAAAATTATGGACTATAACCCATTTTTTTTTTTTTTTTTTTTTTTTTTTAAATCCTCAAAAATGATGAAAAACGGCGTGCTATAGTATGCCGTACGGTAGGGGTTATAGCCCATTGTCGAAAATGATGAAAAACAAGGTTAACATTTTTTTTCAAAATTTCAAAAAACGATGGACTATAACCCATGTTTTTTTTTTTTTCATTTTTTTCAAATCCTCAAAAATGATGAAAAACGGCGTGCTATAGTATGCCGTACGGTAGGGGCTATAGCCCATGGTCGAAAATGATGAAAAACGAGGTTAACATTTTTTTTCAATTTTTCAAAAAACGATGGACTATAACCCATGTTTTTTTTTTTTTCATTTTTTTCAAATCCTCAAAAATGATGAAAAACGGCGTGCTATAGTATGCCGTACGGTAGGGGTTATAGCCCATTGTCGAAAATGATGAAAAACGAGGTTAACATTTTTTTTCAATTTTTCAAAAAACGATGGACTATAACCCATGTTTTTTTTTTTTTTCATTTTTTTCAAATCCTCAAAAATGATGAAAAATGGCGTGCTATAGTATGCCGTACGGTAGGGGTTATAGCCCATTGTCGAAAATGATGAAAAACGAGGTTAACATTTTTATTTTAATTTAAAAAAATGATGGACTATAACCCATGTTTTTTTTTTTTTTTTTTTTTTTCAAATCCTCAAAAATGATGAAAAACGGCGTGCTATAGTATGCCGTACGGTAGGGGTTATAGCCCATTGTCGAAAATGATGAAAAACAAGGTTAACATTTTTTTTCAAAATTTCAAAAAACGATGGACTATAACCCATGTTTTTTTTTTTTTCATTTTTTTCAAATCCTCAAAAATGATGAAAAACGGCGTGCTATAGTATGCCGTACGGTAGGGGTTATAGCCCATTGTCAAAAATGATGAAAAACGAGGTTAACATTTTTTTTCAATTTTTCAAAAAACGATGGACTATAACCCATGTTTTTTTTTTTTTTCATTTTTTTCAAATCCTCAAAAATGATGAAAAATGGCGTGCTATAGTATGCCGTACGGTAGGGGTTATAGCCCATTGTCGAAAATGATGAAAAACGAGGTTAACATTTTTTTTTTAATTTCAAAAAATGATGGACTATAACCCATGTTTTGTTTTTTTTTTTTTTTTTTTCAAATCCTCAAAAATGATGAAAAACGGCGTGCTATAGTATGCCGTACGGTAGGGGTTATAGCCCATTGTCGAAAATGATGAAAAACAAGGTTAACATTTTTTTTCAAAATTTCAAAAATGATGAAAAACGAGGATATTTTTTTTCTTTCAAAAATTCAAAAAACGATGGGCTATAACCCAACTTTTTGAAAAAAATATTCTTTTTCAATTCCTCAAAAACGATGAAAAACGGCGTCCTATAGTATGCCATACGATATGGGCTATAGCCCATGGTCAAAAATGATGAAAAACGAGGATTTTCTTTTTTTCAAAAATTCAAAAAACGATGGGCTATAACCCAACTTTTTGAAATTTTGATTTTTTTTCAAATCCTCAAAAATGATGAAAAACGGCGTGCTATAGTATGCCATACGATATGGGCTATAGCCCATGGTCAACAATGATGAAAAACGAGGATAATTTTTTTTTTCAAAAATTAAAAAAACGATGGGCTATAACCCAACTTTTTGAAATTTTGAATTTTTTTCAAATCCTCAAAAATGATGAAAAACGGCGTGCTATAGTATGCCATACGATATGGGCTATAGCCCATGGTCAACAATGATGAAAAACGAGGATAATTTTATTTTTCAAAAATTCAAAAAACAATGGGCTATAACCCAACTTTTTGAAATTTAGTTTTTTTTTTAAATCCTCAAAAATGATGAAAAACGGCGTGCTATAGTATGCCATACGATATGGGCTATAGCCCATGGTCAAAAATGATGAAAAACGAGGATTTTTTTTTTCTTCAAAAATTCAAAAAACGATGGGCTATAACCCAACTTTTTGAAAAAAATATTTTTTTTCAATTCCTCAAAAACGATGAAAAACGGCGTGCTATAGTATGCCATACGATATGGGCTATAGCCCATGGTCAACAATGATGAAAAACGAGGATCTTTTTTTTTTTCAAAAATTCAAAAAACGATGGGCTATAACCCAACTTTTTGAAATTTTGATTTTTTTTCAAATCCTCAAAAATGATGAAAAACGGCGTGTTATAGTATGCCATACGATATGGGCTATAGCCCATGGTCAACAATGATGAAAAACGAGGATATTTTTTTTCTTTCAAAAATTCAAAAAACGATGGGCTATAACCCAACTTTTTGAAAAAAATATTCTTTTTCAATTCCTCAAAAACGATGAAAAACGGCGTGCTATAATATGCCATACGATATGGGCTATAGCCCATGGTCAAAAATGATGAAAAACGAGGATATTTTTTTTCTTTCAAAAATTCAAAAAACGATGGGCTATAACCCAACTTTTTGAAAAAAATATTCTTTTTCAATTCCTCAAAAACGATGAAAAACGGCGTCCTATAGTATGCCATACGATATGGGCTATAGCCCATGGTCAAAAATGATGAAAAACGAGGATTTTCTTTTTTTCAAAAATTCAAAAAACGATGGGCTATAACCCAACTTTTTGAATTTTTGAATTTTTTTCAAATCCTCAAAAATGATGAAAAACGGCGTGCTATAGTATGCCATACGATATGGGCTATAGCCCATGGTCAACAATGATGAAAAACGAGGATAATTTTTTTTTTCAAAAATTCAAAAAACGATGGGCTATAACCCAACTTTTTGAAATTTTGATTTTTTTTCAAATCCTCAAAAATGATGAAAAACGGCGTGCTATAGTATGCCATACGATATGGGCTATAGCCCATGGTCAACAATGATGAAAAACGAGGATTTTTTTTTTCTTCAAAAATTCAAAAAACGATGGGCTATAACCCAACTTTTTGAAATATATATTTTTTTTCAATTCCTCAAAAACGATGAAAAACGGCGTGCTATAGTATGCCATACGATATGGGCTATAGCCCATGGTCAAAAATGATGAAAAACGAGGTTACTTTTTTTTTTTTTTTTTCAAAAAACGATGGGCTATAACCCATGTTTTTTTTTTTTTCAAAACCTCAAAAATGATGAAAAATGGCGTGCTATAATATGCCATACGATATGGGCTATAGCCCATGGTCAAAAATGATGAAAAACGAGGATTTTTTTTTCTTCAAAAATTCAAAAAACGATGGGCTATAACCCAACTTTTTGAAATTTTGAATTTTTTTCAAATCCTCAAAAATGATGAAAAACGGCGTGCTATAATATGCCATACGATATGGGCTATAGCCCATGGTCAAAAATGATGAAAAACGAGGATTTTTTCTTTTTTTAAATTCAAAAAACGATGGGCTATAACCCAACTTTTTGAAATTTTGAATTTTTTTCAAATCCTCAAAAATGATGAAAAACGGCCTGTTATAGTATGCTATACGATATGGGCTATAGCCCATGGTCAACAATGATGAAAAACGAGGATTTTTTTTTTCTTCAAAAATTCAAAAAACGATGGGCTATAACCCAACTTTTTGAAAAAAATATTTTTTTTCAATTCCTCAAAAACGATGAAAAACGGCGTGCTATAGTATGCCATACGATATGGGCTATAGCCCATGGTCAAAAATGATGAAAAACGAGGTTACTTTTTTTTTTTTTTTTTTCAAAAAACGATGGGCTATAACCCATGTTTTTTTTTTTTTTCAAAACCTCAAAAATGATGAAAAACGGCGTGCTATAATATGCCATACGATATGGGCTATAGCCCATGGTCAAAAATGATGAAAAACGAGGATTTTTTTTTCTTCAAAAATTCAAAAAACGATGGGCTATAACCCATGTTTTTGAAATTTTGAATTTTTTTCAAATCCTCAAAAATGATGAAAAACGGCGTGCTATAGTATGCCATACGATATGGGCTATAGCCCATGGTCAAAAATGATGAAAAACGAGGATAAAACAAAATTCAAAAATTCAAAAAACGATGGGCTATAACCCAACTTTTTGAAATTTTGAATTTTTTTCAAATCCTCAAAAATGATGAAAAACGGCGTGCTATAGTATGCCATACGATATGGGCTATAGCCCATGGTCAACAATGATGAAAAACGAGGATAATTTTTTTTTCAAAAATTCAAAAAACGATGGGCTATAACCCAACTTTTTGAAATTTTGAATTTTTTTCAAATCCTCAAAAATGATGAAAAACGGCGTGCTATAGTATGCCATACGATATGGGCTATAGCCCATGGTCAAAAATGATGAAAAACGAGGATAAAACAAAATTCAAAAATTCAAAAAACGATGGGCTATAACCCAACTTTTTGAAATTTTGAATTTTTTTCAAATCCTCAAAAACGATGAAAAACGGCGTGCTATAGTATGCCATACGATATGGGCTATAGCCCATGGTCAAAAATGATGAAAAACAAGGATAATTTGTTTTTCAAAAATTCAAAAAACGATGGGCTATAACCCAACTTTTTGAAATTTTGAATTTTTTTCAAATCCTCAAAAATGATGAAAAACGGCCTGCTATAGTATGCCATACGATATGGGCTATAGCCCATGGTCAAAAATGATGAAAAACAAGGATTTTTTTTTTCTTTCAAAATTTCAAAAAACGATGGGCTATAACCCAACTTTTTGAAATTTTGAATTTTTTTCAATTCCTCAAAAACGATGAAAAACGGCGTGCTATAGTATGCCATACGATATGGGCTATAGCCCATGGTCAAAAATGATGAAAAACGAGGTTACTTTTTCTTTTGTTTTTTTTTCAAAAAACGATGGGCTATAACCCATGTTTTTTTTTTTTTTTTCATTCTTTTCAAAACCGCAAAAATGATGAAAAACGGCGTGCTATAATATGCCGTATGGTATGGGCTATAGCAAATGGTCAAAAATGATGAAATATTTTATTTTTATTTTTTTTTCAAAAAACGATGGGCACCATGTTTTTTTTTTTTTTTTAACCTAAAAAATGATGAAAAACGGCGTGCTATAGTATGCCGTACGGTAGGGGCTATAGCCCATGGTTTTATAGTTTCATAGTATGCAAACACAGTAAAGAACCTGGGGGTTATCATCTATGACAAGGCAACAGAATGAGCAGAAAATAAAAATGAACCATGTAAATCCAACAAATTGAGCAGAGCACTGCAGGGAATCGAACCCCATTCCGGTAAACCAGAAGTACCAACAATGATGAAAAACGAGGATTTTTTTTTTCTTCAAAAATTCAAAAAACGATGGGCTATAACCCAACTTTTTGAAAAAAATATTTTTTTTCAATTCCTCAAAAACGATGAAAAACGGCGTGCTATAGTATGCCATACGATATGGGCTATAGCCCATGGTCAAAAATGATGAAAAACGAGGTTACTTTTTTTTTTTTTTTTTTCAAAAAACGATGGGCTATAACCCATGTTTTTTTTTTTTTTCAAAACCTCAAAAATGATGAAAAACGGCGTGCTATAATATGCCATACGATATGGGCTATAGCCCATGGTCAAAAATGATGAAAAACGAGGATTTTTTTTTCTTCAAAAATTCAAAAAACGATGGGCTATAACCCATGTTTTTGAAATTTTGAATTTTTTTCAAATCCTCAAAAATGATGAAAAACGGCCTGTTATAGTATGCTATACGATATGGGCTATAGCCCATGGTCAACAATGATGAAAAACGAGGATTTTCTTTTTCTTCAAAAATTCAAAAAACGATGGGCTATAACCCAACTTTTTGAAAAAAATATTTTTTTTCAATTCCTCAAAAACGATGAAAAACGGCGTGCTATAGTATGCCATACGATATGGGCTATAGCCCATGGTCAAAAATGATGAAAAACGAGGTTACTTTTTTTTTTTTTTTTTTCAAAAAACGATGGGCTATAACCCATGTTTTTTTTTTTTTTCAAAACCTCAAAAATGATGAAAAACGGCGTGCTATAATATGCCATACGATATGGGCTATAGCCCATGGTCAAAAATGATGAAAAACGAGGATTTTTTTTTCTTCAAAAATTCAAAAAACGATGGGCTATAACCCATGTTTTTGAAATTTTGAATTTTTTTCAAATCCTCAAAAATGATGAAAAACGGCGTGCTATAGTATGCCATACGATATGGGCTATAGCCCATGGTCAAAAATGATGAAAAACGAGGATAAAACAAAATTCAAAAATTCAAAAAACGATGGGCTATAACCCAACTTTTTGAAATTTTGAATTTTTTTCAAATCCTCAAAAACGATGAAAAACGGCGTGCTATAGTATGCCATACGATATGGGCTATAGCCCATGGTCAAAAATGATGAAAAACAAGGATAATTTGTTTTTCAAAAATTCAAAAAACGATGGGCTATAACCCAACTTTTTGAAATTTTGAATTTTTTTCAAATCCTCAAAAATGATGAAAAACGGCCTGCTATAGTATGCCATACGATATGGGCTATAGCCCATGGTCAAAAATGATGAAAAACAAGGATTTTTTTTTTCTTTCAAAATTTCAAAAAACGATGGGCTATAACCCAACTTTTTGAAATTTTGAATTTTTTTCAATTCCTCAAAAACGATGAAAAACGGCGTGCTATAGTATGCCATACGATATGGGCTATAGCCCATGGTCAAAAATGATGAAAAACGAGGTTACTTTTTTTTTTTTTTTTTTCAAAAAACGATGGGCTATAACCCATGTTTTTTTTTTTTTTCAAAACCTCAAAAATGATGAAAAACGGCGTGCTATAATATGCCATACGATATGGGCTATAGCCCATGGTCAAAAATGATGAAAAACGAGGATTTTTTTTTCTTCAAAAATTCAAAAAACGATGGGCTATAACCCATGTTTTTGAAATTTTGAATTTTTTTCAAATCCTCAAAAATGATGAAAAACGGCGTGCTATAGTATGCCATACGATATGGGCTATAGCCCATGGTCAAAAATGATGAAAAACGAGGATAAAACAAAATTCAAAAATTCAAAAAACGATGGGCTATAACCCAACTTTTTGAAATTTTGAATTTTTTTCAAATCCTCAAAAATGATGAAAAACGGCGTGCTATAGTATGCCATACGATATGGGCTATAGCCCATGGTCAACAATGATGAAAAACGAGGATAATTTTTTTTTCAAAAATTCAAAAAACGATGGGCTATAACCCAACTTTTTGAAATTTTGAATTTTTTTCAAATCCTCAAAAATGATGAAAAACGGCGTGCTATAGTATGCCATACGATATGGGCTATAGCCCATGGTCAAAAATGATGAAAAACGAGGATAAAACAAAATTCAAAAATTCAAAAAACGATGGGCTATAACCCAACTTTTTGAAATTTTGAATTTTTTTCAAATCCTCAAAAACGATGAAAAACGGCGTGCTATAGTATGCCATACGATATGGGCTATAGCCCATGGTCAAAAATGATGAAAAACAAGGATAATTTGTTTTTCAAAAATTCAAAAAACGATGGGCTATAACCCAACTTTTTGAAATTTTGAATTTTTTTCAAATCCTCAAAAATGATGAAAAACGGCCTGCTATAGTATGCCATACGATATGGGCTATAGCCCATGGTCAAAAATGATGAAAAACAAGGATTTTTTTTTTCTTTCAAAATTTCAAAAAACGATGGGCTATAACCCAACTTTTTGAAATTTTGAATTTTTTTCAATTCCTCAAAAACGATGAAAAACGGCGTGCTATAGTATGCCATACGATATGGGCTATAGCCCATGGTCAAAAATGATGAAAAACGAGGTTACTTTTTTTTTTTTTTTTTTCAAAAAACGATGGGCTATAACCCATGTTTTTTTTTTTTTTCAAAACCTCAAAAATGATGAAAAACGGCGTGCTATAATATGCCATACGATATGGGCTATAGCCCATGGTCAAAAATGATGAAAAACGAGGATTTTTTTTTCTTCAAAAATTCAAAAAACGATGGGCTATAACCCATGTTTTTGAAATTTTGAATTTTTTTCAAATCCTCAAAAATGATGAAAAACGGCGTGCTATAGTATGCCATACGATATGGGCTATAGCCCATGGTCAAAAATGATGAAAAACGAGGATAAAACAAAATTCAAAAATTCAAAAAACGATGGGCTATAACCCAACTTTTTGAAATTTTGAATTTTTTTCAAATCCTCAAAAATGATGAAAAACGGCGTGCTATAGTATGCCATACGATATGGGCTATAGCCCATGGTCAACAATGATGAAAAACGAGGATAATTTTTTTTTCAAAAATTCAAAAAACGATGGGCTATAACCCAACTTTTTGAAATTTTGAATTTTTTTCAAATCCTCAAAAATGATGAAAAACGGCGTGCTATAGTATGCCATACGATATGGGCTATAGCCCATGGTCAAAAATGATGAAAAACGAGGATAAAACAAAATTCAAAAATTCAAAAAACGATGGGCTATAACCCAACTTTTTGAAATTTTGAATTTTTTTCAAATCCTCAAAAACGATGAAAAACGGCGTGCTATAGTATGCCATACGATATGGGCTATAGCCCATGGTCAAAAATGATGAAAAACAAGGATAATTTGTTTTTCAAAAATTCAAAAAACGATGGGCTATAACCCAACTTTTTGAAATTTTGAATTTTTTTCAAATCCTCAAAAATGATGAAAAACGGCCTGCTATAGTATGCCATACGATATGGGCTATAGCCCATGGTCAAAAATGATGAAAAACAAGGATTTTTTTTTTCTTTCAAAATTTCAAAAAACGATGGGCTATAACCAAACTTTTTGAAATTTTGAATTTTTTTCAATTCCTCAAAAACGATGAAAAACGGCGTGCTATAGTATGCCATACGATATGGGCTATAGCCCATGGTCAAAAATGATGAAAAACGAGGTTACTTTTTCTTTTGTTTTTTTTTCAAAAAACGATGGGCTATAACCCATGTTTTTTTTTTTTTTTTCATTCTTTTCAAAACCGCAAAAATGATGAAAAACGGCGTGCTATAATATGCCGTATGGTATGGGCTATAGCAAATGGTCAAAAATGATGAAATATTTTATTTTTATTTTTTTTTCAAAAAACGATGGGCACCATGTTTTTTTTTTTTTTTTAACCTCAAAAATGATGAAAAACGGCGTGCTATAGTATGCCGTACGGTAGGGGCTATAGCCCATGGTTTTATAGTTTCATAGTATGCAAACACAGTAAAGAACCTGGGGGTTATCATCTATGACAAGGCAACAGAATGAGCAGAAAATAAAAATGAACCATGTAAATCCAACAAATTGAGCAGAGCACTGCAGGGAATCGAACCCCATTCCGGTAAACCAGAAGTACCACAACCAGTGCCTTAGTTTTTGTTTTGTTGTACGAGGTCCATTCGTTGAGATGTAAATTTTGCATTTCAACAGTAAAGTAATTTCACAATTTACATTGTAGGCAATAATTAATAACGGTATGGCACCAGGCCAAAGCCATGGGGAGAGTGTGTGTGAGTCAGTTTGTTAACAGCTAATCTCCAGCACCATTAACCCGGTCGATGCCAAATTTTGCACACGCACTCCCTGGATGCCAACGATGAACCTCTGCCCCAAATTTTCGAGAACGGCCTGTATAGCACCACACATTTTTTTATGCCCTCCGAGACTATGGAGCAGAATAAATGACCTTCAATAAGACTAGTAAATTACCTTGACCAGTATAAATTACCTTGACAAGTACAAATGACCGTGACCAGTATATGACTGACCAGTATAAATTACCTTCATGAGACTAGTAAATGACCTTGACCAGTATAAATGACCTTCATAAGACTAGTAAATGATCTTCACCAGTATAAATGACCTTGACCAATATTCGGTCCGTGACCATGGACTAAAGCCTTTTGCTTTTCCTTGATTTTCACCTTTTTTTTAAATCCTCAACAATGATGAAGAATCGCGCACTATAGTGCGCCGCTCAATGACCTGAGACCATGGACCAATGAATGAAATACACCACATTGAGCAGGGCACTGCAGGGAGTTGAACCCCGTTCCGGTAAACCAGAAGTCCGACACCAGTGCCTTAGTTTTTGTGTTGTTGTTCATTTACAGGTCCAGGTGTGCATACGCATGTGTGCCTGTGCGTGTGTAGGTGCATGTGTGCATGTGTGTGTGCACGCTTCAATGACCACTGTTGGACCCCATGGGGATCAAGGACCTCAGGGATCCACCCATAATTCACAACGGTCACAGCGAACTCTGTTGCATCACAACTGGTGGCCAACAGTCGTAACCAACACCGCCGCCGACCCACAGGAGAGTACCATCGCACAGTGGTATCAGACCAACCACAATCAGCCAGCCCTCAAACTAAACCCTTCGACCTAGAATAACTCAAAACTGCAATGGGAAAGTTGAAACCCGGAAAAGCAGCAGGGATTGATGACATACTGGAAGAAATGATACAGCACCTGGGACCTAACGCAAAGACCTGGCTCGTGGGGATGCTGAATACATGCATGGCACAGAAAACCATCCCTTCTGTCTGGAGAAAGGCCAAAGTGGTTGCAATCCCCAAACCTGGCAAAGACCCATCATCCCCAAAGAGCTACCGACCCATTTCCCTCCTCTGCATCACCTACAAGAGAGGCTGCTACTCCAACGCCTCATGCCACTCAGACACCAAGCTGACTAAAGACCAAGCTGGTTTCCGTCCCGGCCGCTCCTGTGCTGGACAGAGCTCAACCTCACCCAACACATTGAGGATGGGTTTGAGGGAAAACAAATAACTGGAGCAGCATTCAGAGATCTCTCTGCTGCCTACGACACTGTCCAACACCGCACAATGGTCAGCACAAGCCTCCTCAACAACAGGCGCTTCTATGTCCAGTTAAATGACCAGAGGAGTAAATAGAAAGCCCAAAAAGAACGGCCTCCCACAAGGTAGCGTGCTCGCCCCCCTCCTTTTCAATATCTACACAAACGTCCAGACACTACCCAAAGTAGTAGTACTGGAATGAAATGATAGAGAACACCTCACACACACATAGTTTCCTTTCGTGGCTGTTTACATTCGAGGGTCGCCGGTCCTCTCGAACGGAACAGTTTAACGTCATGCCCAGGACGAAAAGATATAGAGAACACCAACATGACAAATAACAGCAGGAAGGCATTATAAAACATACTCTCCCCCCATGCCTTCGGCCTGGTGGAGACAATTACCTTCATGAGACTAGTAAATGACGTTGACCAGTATAAATGACCTTCATGAGACTAGTAAATGAACTTGACCAGTATAAATGACCTTCATAAGACTAGTAAATGATCTTCACCAGTATAAATTACCTTGACCAGTATGCAGTCCGTTACCATGGACTAACTATAGCCTTTTGCTTTTCCTTGATTTTCGCCTTTTTTTAAATCCTCAACAATGATGAAGAATCGCGCACTATAGCGCGCCGCTCAATGACCTCTGAGACCATGGACCAATGAATGAAATACAACACATTGAGCAGGGCACTGCAGGGAGTTGAACCCCGTTCCGGTAAACCAGAAGTCCGACACCAGTGCCTTAGTTTTTGTGTTGTTGTTCATTTAAAGGTCCAAGTGTGCATATGCATGTGCGCCTGTGCGTGTATAGGTGCATGTGTGCATGTGTGTGTGCACGCTTCAATGACCACTGTTGGACCCAATGGCGATCAAGGACCTCAGGGAGCCACCCAAAATTCACAACGGTCACAGCGAACTCTGTTGCATCACAACTGGTGGCCAACAGTCATAACCAACAACGCCGCCGACCCACAGGAGAATACCATCGCACAGTGGTATCAGACCAACCACAATCAGCCAGCCCTCAAACCAAACCCTTCGACCTAGAAGAACTCAAAACTGCAATGGGAAAGTTGAAACCCGGAATAGTAGCAGGGATTGATGACATACTGGCAGAAATTATACAGCACCTGGAACCTAACGCAAAGACCTGGCTCGTGGGGATGCTGAACACATGCATGGCACAGAAAACCATCCCTTCTGTCTGGAGAAAGGCCAAAGTGGTTGCAATCCCCAAACCTGGCAAAGACCCATCATCCTCAAAGAGCTACCGACCCATTTCCCTTCTCTGCATCACCTACAAGAGAGGCTGCTACTCCAACGCCTCATGCCACTCATAGACACCAAGCTGACTAAAGACCAAGCTGGTTTCCGTCCCGGCCTGTGCTGGACAGAGCTCAACCTCACCCAACACATTGAGGATGGGTTTGAGGGAAAACAAATAACTGGAGCAGAAACTGGAGGGCGAAGCAAGCACGCAGGCAGCTAGTGCCTGCCTGCCTTCCTGCCTGCCTTCCTCATGTGGAAGCTGCATAGTTGACTTTGTGTGTGTCTTTCTTTTTCTGTCTGTCTTTCTTAGGATGAAGATCAAGGTAGACGCCGTTGGAAGGCTCAACACAAGCCGATGCCCCTAGAGATCCATCCCAAAGCTTCCCTCAGGGAGCCCAGCAAGCCAGCTAGCCAGCAAGCCCGCCCAGTCAGCCAACGCAGCCAGCCAGCTCCGCCAGTCAGCCAGTGTAGAAAGTCAGGCTGACAAGCCAGAGCATATCAGCTCTTGCAGTCCGCCATTGCAGCCATACCAGCCTTGCTCAGTCAGCTCAGCCAGGCCTCTCTCGAGGCCTGGCTCTCTGTCTGCCTGGCCCGGTCTGCCCTGCCCTGCCTTGCAGCAACAGAACCAGCCTTGCTAGCAAGCCAGCCAGCTCAGAATACGAGCTCAGCAAGCCAGCGCAGCTGGCAAGCACGCAGTTAGTCTAAACCAGTTTCAGACCGGCAGGCCAAGGCAGACAGACAGGAAGACCGAGGCGCCTAGGCAGGCAGACAGGCCAGGAAGGCAACAAAGTGCAGGCAGGGGGACTATCCGGCCTAAGGCTGCGCTGCAAGGGTTGGAGCCTGGCCAGCTCCTGCTGGTCTGGGCTGAGTGGCTGTGGCTGCACAGTAAGGCTGCGGTAACCTAGTCTGGGCTTGCTGCTGCACTGGCTTGCTCAGCTCGCATTCTGAGCTGGCTGGCTTGCCAGAAAGGCTGGTTCTGTTGCTGCAAGGCAGGGCGGGGCAGACCGGGCCAGGCAGACAGAGAGCCAGGCCTCGAGAGAGGCCTGGCTGAGCTGACTGAGCAAGGCTGGTATGGCTGCAATGGCTGACTGCAAGGGCTGATATGCTCTGGCTTGGCAGCCTGACTTTCTACACTGGCTGACTGGCGGAGCTGACTGGCTACGTTGGCTGACTGGGCAGGCTTGCTGGCTAGATGGCTTGCTGGGCTCCCTGAGGGAAGCTTTGGGATGGATCTCTAGGGGCATCGGCTTGTGTTGAGCCTTCCAACGGCGTCTACCTTGATCTCCGTCCTAAGAAAGAAAGACAGAAAAAGAAAGACACACACAAACCCAACTATGCAGGTTTGAGGGAAAACAAATAACTGGAGCAGCATTCAGAGATCTCTCTGCTGCCTACGACACTGTCCAACACCGCACAATGGTCAGCACAAGCCTCCTCAACAACAGGCGCTTCTATGTCCAGTTAAATGACCAGAGGAGTAAATAGAAAGCCCAAAAAGAACGGCCTCCCACAAGGTAGCGTGCTCGCCCCCCTCCTTTTCAATATCTACACAAACGTCCAGACACTACCCAAAGTAGTAGTACTGGAATGAAATGATAGAGAACACCTCACACACACATAGTTTCCTTTCGTGGCTGTTTACATTCGAGGGTCGCCGGTCCTCTCGAACGGAACAGTTTAACGTCATGCCCAGGACGAAAAGATATAGAGAACACCAACATGACAAATAACAGCAGGAAGGCATTATAAATTACCTTCATGAGACTAGTAAATGACCTTGACCAGTATAAATTACCTTCATGAGACTAGTAAATGACCTTGACCAGTATAAATGACCTTCATAAGACTAGTAAATGATCTTCACCAGTATAAATGACCTTGACCAGTATGCAGTCCGTGACCATGGACTATAGCCTTTTGCTTTTCCTTGATTTTCGCCTTTTTTTAAATCCTCAACAATTATGAAGAATCGCGCACTATAGCGCGCCGCTCAATGACCTCTGAGACCATGGACCAATGAATGAAATACAACACATTGAGCAGGGCACTGCAGGGAGTTGAACCCCGTTCCGGTAAACCAGAAGTCCGACACCAGTGCCTTAGTTTTTGTGTTGTTGTTCATTTAAAGGTCCAGGTGTGCATACGCATGTGCGCCTGTGCGTGTGTAGGTGCATGTGTGCATGTGTGTGTGCACGCTTCAATGACCACTGTTGGACCCAATGGCGATCAAGGACCTCAGGGAGCCACCCAAAATTCACAACGGTCACAGCGAACTCTGTTGCATCACAACTGGTGGCCAACAGTCATAACCAACAACGCCGCCGACCCACAGGAGAATACCATCGCACAGTGGTATCAGACCAACCACAATCAGCCAGCCCTCAAACCAAACCCTTCGACCTAGAAGAACTCGAAACTGCAATGGGAAAGTTGAAACCCGGAAAAGCAGCAGGGATTGATGACATACTGGCAGAAATTATACAGCACCTGGAACCTAACGCAAAGACCTGGCTCGTGGGGATGCTGAACACATGCATGGCACAGAAAACCAACCCTTCTGTCTGGAGAAAGGCCAAAGTGGTTGCAATCCCCAAACCTGGCAAAGACCCATCATCCCCAAAGAGCTACCGACCCATTTCCCTTCTCTGCATCACCTACAAGAGAGGCTGCTACTCCAACGCCTCATGCCACTCATAGACACCAAGCTGACTAAAGACCAAGCTGGTTTCCGTCCCGGCCTGTGCTGGACAGAGCTCAACCTCACCCAACACATTGAGGATGGGTTTGAGGGAAAACAAATAACTGGAGCAGAAACTGGAGGGCGAAGCAAGCACGCAGGCAGCTAGTGCCTGCCTGCCTTCCTGCCTGCCTTCCTCATGTGGAAGCTGCATAGTTGACTTTGTGTGTGTCTTTCTTTTTCTGTCTGTCTTTCTTAGGATGAAGATCAAGGTAGACGCCGTTGGAAGGCTCAACACAAGCCGATGCCCCTAGAGATCCATCCCAAAGCTTCCCTCAGGGAGCCCAGCAAGCCAGCTAGCCAGCAAGCCCGCCCAGTCAGCAAACGCAGCCAGCCAGCTCCGCCAGTCAGCCAGTGTAGAAAGTCAGGCTGACAAGCCAGAGCATATCAGCTCTTGCAGTCCGCCATTGCAGCCATACCAGCCTTGCTCAGTCAGCTCAGCCAGGCCTCTCTCGAGGCCTGGCTCTCTGTCTGCCTGGCCCGGTCTGCCCTGCCCTGCCTTGCAGCAACAGAACCAGCCTTGCTAGCAAGCCAGCCAGCTCAGAATACGAGCTCAGCAAGCCAGCGCAGCTGGCAAGCACGCAGTTAGTCTAAACCAGTTTCAGACCGGCAGGCCAAGGCAGACAGACAGGAAGACCGAGGCGCCTAGGCAGGCAGACAGGCCAGGAAGGCAACAAAGTGCAGGCAGGGGGACTATCCGGCCTAAGGCTGCGCTGCAAGGGTTGGAGCCTGGCCAGCTCCTGCTGGTCTGGGCTGAGTGGCTGTGGCTGCACAGTAAGGCTGCGGTAACCTAGTCTGGGCTTGCTGCTGCACTGGCTTGCTCAGCTCGCATTCTGAGCTGGCTGGCTTGCCAGAAAGGCTGGTTCTGTTGCTGCAAGGCAGGGCGGGGCAGACCGGGCCAGGCAGACAGAGAGCCAGGCCTCGAGAGAGGCCTGGCTGAGCTGACTGAGCAAGGCTGGTATGGCTGCAATGGCTGACTGCAAGGGCTGATATGCTCTGGCTTGGCAGCCTGACTTTCTACACTGGCTGACTGGCGGAGCTGACTGGCTACGTTGGCTGACTGGGCAGGCTTGCTGGCTAGCTGGCTTGCTGGGCTCCCTGAGGGAACCTTTGGATGGATCTCTAGGGGCATCGGCTTGTGTTGAGCCTTCCAACGGCGTCTACCTTGATCTCCGTCCTAAGAAAGAAAGACAGAAAAAGAAAGACACACACAAACCCAACTATGCAGGTTTGAGGGAAAACAAATAACTGGAGCAGCATTCAGAGATCTCTCTGCTGCCTATGACACTGTCCAACACCGCACAATGGTCAGCACAAGCCTCCTCAACAACAGGCGCTTCTATGTCCAGTTAAATGACCAGAGGAGTAAATAGAAAGCCCAAAAAGAACGGCCTCCCACAAGGTAGCGTGCTCGCCCCCCTCCTTTTCAATATCTACACAAACGTCCAGACACTACCCAAAGTAGTAGTACTGGAATGAAATGATAGAGAACACCTCACACACACACATAGTTTCCTTTCGTGGCTGTTTACATTCGAGGGTCGCCGGTCCTCTCGAACGGAACAGTTTAACGTCATGCCCAGGACGAAAAGATATAGAGAACACCAACATGACAAATAACAGCAGGAAGGCATTATAAATTACCTTCATGAGACTAGTAAATGACCTTGACCAGTATAAATGACCTTCATGAGACTAGTAAATGACCTTGACCAGTATAAATGACCTTCATAAGACTAGTAAATGATCTTCACCAGTATAAATGACCTTGACCAGTATGCAGTCCGTGACCATGGACTATAGCCTTTTGCTTTTCCTTGATTTTCGCCTTTTTTTAAATCCTCAACAATGATGAAGAATCGCACACTATAGCGCGCCGCTCAATGACCTCTGAGACCATGGACCAATGAATGAAATACAACACATTGAGCAGGGCACTGCAGGGAGTTGAACCCCGTTCCGGTAAACCAGAAGTCCGACACCAGTGCCTTAGTTTTTGTGTTGTTGTTCATTTAAAGGTCCAGGTGTGCATACGCATGTGCGCCTGTGCGTGTGTAGGTGCATGTGTGCATGTGTGTGTGCACGCTTCAATGACCACTGTTGGACCCAATGGCGATCAAGGACCTCAGGGAGCCACCCAAAATTCACAACGGTCACAGCGAACTCTGTTGCATCACAACTGGTGGCCAACAGTCATAACCAACAACGCCGCCGACCCACAGGAGAATACCATCGCACAGTGGTATCAGACCAACCACAATCAGCCAGCCCTCAAACCAAACCCTTCGACCTAGAAGAACTCGAAACTGCAATGGGAAAGTTGAAACCCGGAAAAGCAGCAGGGATTGATGACATACTGGCAGAAATTATACAGCACCTGGAACCTAACGCAAAGACCTGGCTCGTGGGGATGCTGAACACATGCATGGCACAGAAAACCATCCCTTCTGTCTGGAGAAAGGCCAAAGTAATAATAATAAACTTTATTTGTATAGCACTTTTCATACATAAAATGCAGCTCAAAGTGCTTCACAGGGCAGGACACAAAAATAAAATACAATAGTGGTTGCAATCCCCAAACCTGGCAAAGACCCATCATCCCCAAAGAGCTACCGACCCATTTCCCTTCTCTGCATCACCTACAAGAGAGGCTGCTACTCCAACGCCTCGTGCCACTCATAGACACCAAGCTGACTAAAGACCAAGCTGGTTTCCGTCCCGGCCTGTGCTGGACAGAGCTCAACCTCACCCAACACATTGAGGATGGGTTTGAGGGAAAACAAATAACTGGAGCAGAAACTGGAGGGCGAAGCAAGCACGCAGGCAGCTAGTGCCTGCCTGCCTTCCTGCCTGCCTTCCTCATGTGGAAGCTGCATAGTTGACTTTGTGTGTGTCTTTCTTTTTCTGTCTGTCTTTCTTAGGATGAAGATCAAGGTAGACGCCGTTGGAAGGCTCAACACAAGCCGATGCCCCTAGAGATCCATCCCAAAGCTTCCCTCAGGGAGCCCAGCAAGCCAGCTAGCCAGCAAGCCCGCCCAGTCAGCCAACGCAGCCAGCCAGCTCCGCCAGTCAGCCAGTGTAGAAAGTCAGGCTGACAAGCCAGAGCATATCAGCTCTTGCAGTCCGCCATTGCAGCCATACCAGCCTTGCTCAGTCAGCTCAGCCAGGCCTCTCTCGAGGCCTGGCTCTCTGTCTGCCTGGCCCGGTCTGCCCTGCCCTGCCTTGCAGCAACAGAACCAGCCTTGCTAGCAAGCCAGCCAGCTCAGAATACGAGCTCAGCAAGCCAGCGCAGCTGGCAAGCACGCAGTTAGTCTAAACCAGTTTCAGACCGGCAGGCCAAGGCAGACAGACAGGAAGACCGAGGCGCCTAGGCAGGCAGACAGGCCAGGAAGGCAACAAAGTGCAGGCAGGGGGACTATCCGGCCTAAGGCTGCGCTGCAAGGGTTGGAGCCTGGCCAGCTCCTGCTGGTCTGGGCTGAGTGGCTGTGGCTGCACAGTAAGGCTGCGGTAACCTAGTCTGGGCTTGCTGCTGCACTGGCTTGCTCAGCTCGCATTCTGAGCTGGCTGGCTTGCCAGAAAGGCTGGTTCTGTTGCTGCAAGGCAGGGCGGGGCAGACCGGGCCAGGCAGACAGAGAGCCAGGCCTCGAGAGAGGCCTGGCTGAGCTGACTGAGCAAGGCTGGTATGGCTGCAATGGCTGACTGCAAGGGCTGATATGCTCTGGCTTGGCAGCCTGACTTTCTACACTGGCTGACTGGCGGAGCTGACTGGCTACGTTGGCTGACTGGGCAGGCTTGCTGGCTAGCTGGCTTGCTGGGCTCCCTGAGGGAAGCTTTGGGATGGATCTCTAGGGGCATCGGCTTGTGTTGAGCCTTCCAACGGCGTCTACCTTGATCTCCGTCCTAAGAAAGAAAGACAGAAAAAGAAAGACACACACAAACCCAACTATGCAGGTTTGAGGGAAAACAAATAACTGGAGCAGCATTCAGAGATCTCTCTGCTGCCTACGACACTGTCCAACACCGCACAATGGTCAGCACAAGCCTCCTCAACAACAGGCGCTTCTATGTCCAGTTAAATGACCAGAGGAGTAAATAGAAAGCCCAAAAAGAACGGCCTCCCACAAGGTAGCGTGCTCGCCCCCCTCCTTTTCAATATCTACACAAACGTCCAGACACTACCCAAAGTAGTAGTACTGGAATGAAATGATAGAGAACACCTCACACACACATAGTTTCCTTTCGTGGCTGTTTACATTCGAGGGTCGCCGGTCCTCTCGAACGGAACAGTTTAACGTCATGCCCAGGACGAAAAGATATAGAGAACACCAACATGACAAATAACAGCAGGAAGGCATTATAAATTACCTTCATGAGACTAGTAAATTACCTTGACCAGTATAAATTACCTTCATGAGACTAGTAAATGACCTTGACCAGTATAAATGACCTTCATAAGACTAGTAAATGATCTTCACCAGTATAAATGACCTTGACCAGTATGCAGTCCGTGACCATGGACTATAGCCTTTTGCTTTTCCTTGATTTTCGCCTTTTTTTAAATCCTCAACAATGATGAAGAATCGCGCACTATAGCGCGCCGCTCAATGACCTCTGAGACCATGGACCAATGAATGAAATACAACACATTGAGCAGGGCACTGCAGGGAGTTGAACCCCGTTCCGGTAAACCAGAAGTCCGACACCAGTGCCTTAGTTTTTGTGTTGTTGTTCATTTAAAGGTCCAGGTGTGCATACGCATGTGCGCCTGTGCGTGTGTAGGTGCATGTGTGCATGTGTGTGTGCACGCTTCAATGACCACTGTTGGACCCAATGGCGATCAAGGACCTCAGGGAGCCACCCAAAATTCACAACGGTCACAGCGAACTCTGTTGCATCACAACTGGTGGCCAACAGTCATAACCAACAACGCCGCCGACCCACAGGAGAATACCATCGCACAGTGGTATCAGACCAACCACAATCAGCCAGCCCTCAAACCAAACCCTTCGACCTAGAAGAACTCGAAACTGCAATGGGAAAGTTGAAACCCGGAAAAGCAGCAGGGATTGATGACATACTGGCAGAAATTATACAGCACCTGGAACCTAATGCAAAGACCTGGCTCGTGGGGATGCTGAACACATGCATTGCACAGAAAACCATCCCTTCTGTCTGGAGAAAGGCCAAAGTGGTTGCAATCCCCAAACCTGGCAAAGACCCATCATCCTCAAAGAGCTACCGACCCATTTCCCTTCTCTGCATCACCTACAAGAGAGGCTGCTACTCCAACGCCTCATGCCACTCATAGACACCAAGCTGACTAAAGACCAAGCTGGTTTCCGTCCCGGCCTGTGCTGGACAGAGCTCAACCTCACCCAACACATTGAGGATGGGTTTGAGGGAAAACAAATAACTGGAGCAGAAACTGGAGGGCGAAGCAAGCACGCAGGCAGCTAGTGCCTGCCTGCCTTCCTGCCTGCCTTCCTCATGTGGAAGCTGCATAGTTGACTTTGTGTGTGTCTTTCTTTTTCTGTCTGTCTTTCTTAGGATGAAGATCAAGGTAGACGCCGTTGGAAGGCTCAACACAAGCCGATGCCCCTAGAGATCCATCCCAAAGCTTCCCTCAGGGAGCCCAGCAAGCCAGCTAGCCAGCAAGCCCGCCCAGTCAGCCAACGCAGCCAGCCAGCTCCGCCAGTCAGCCAGTGTAGAAAGTCAGGCTGACAAGCCAGAGCATATCAGCTCTTGCAGTCCGCCATTGCAGCCATACCAGCCTTGCTCAGTCAGCTCAGCCAGGCCTCTCTCGAGGCCTGGCTCTCTGTCTGCCTGGCCCGGTCTGCCCTGCCCTGCCTTGCAGCAACAGAACCAGCCTTGCTAGCAAGCCAGCCAGCTCAGAATACGAGCTCAGCAAGCCAGCGCAGCTGGCAAGCACGCAGTTAGTCTAAACCAGTTTCAGACCGGCAGGCCAAGGCAGACAGACAGGAAGACCGAGGCGCCTAGGCAGGCAGACAGGCCAGGAAGGCAACAAAGTGCAGGCAGGGGGACTATCCGGCCTAAGGCTGCGCTGCAAGGGTTGGAGCCTGGCCAGCTCCTGCTGGTCTGGGCTGAGTGGCTGTGGCTGCACAGTAAGGCTGCGGTAACCTAGTCTGGGCTTGCTGCTGCACTGGCTTGCTCAGCTCGCATTCTGAGCTGGCTGGCTTGCCAGAAAGGCTGGTTCTGTTGCTGCAAGGCAGGGCGGGGCAGACCGGGCCAGGCAGACAGAGAGCCAGGCCTCGAGAGAGGCCTGGCTGAGCTGACTGAGCAAGGCTGGTATGGCTGCAATGGCTGACTGCAAGGGCTGATATGCTCTGGCTTGGCAGCCTGACTTTCTACACTGGCTGACTGGCGGAGCTGACTGGCTACGTTGGCTGACTGTGCAGGCTTGCTGGCTAGCTGGCTTGCTGGGCTCCCTGAGGGAAGCTTTGGGATGGATCTCTAGGGGCATCGGCTTGTGTTGAGCCTTCCAACGGCGTCTACCTTGATCTCCGTCCTAAGAAAGAAAGACAGAAAAAGAAAGACACACACAAACCCAACTATGCAGGTTTGAGGGAAAACAAATAACTGGAGCAGCATTCAGAGATCTCTCTGCTGCCTACGACACTGTCCAACACCGCACAATGGTCAGCACAAGCCTCCTCAACAACTGGCGCTTCTATGTCCAGTTAAATGACCAGAGGAGTAAATAGAAAGCCCAAAAAGAACGGCCTCCCACAAGGTAGCGTGCTCGCCCCCCTCCTTTTCAATATCTACACAAACGTCCAGACACTACCCAAAGTAGTAGTACTGGAATGAAATGATAGAGAACACCTCACACACACATAGTTTCCTTTCGTGGCTGTTTACATTCGAGGGTCGCCGGTCCTCTCGAACGGAACAGTTTAACGTCATGCCCAGGACGAAAAGATATAGAGAACACCAACATGACAAATAACAGCAGGAAGGCATTATAAAACATACTCTCCCCCCATGCCTTCGGCCTGGTGGAGACAATTACCTTCATGAGACTAGTAAATGACCTTGACCAGTATAAATGACCTTCATGAGACTAGTAAATGACCTTGACCAGTATAAATGACCTTCATAAGACTAGTAAATGATCTTCACCAGTATAAATGACCTTGACCAGTATGCAGTCCGTGACCATGGACTATAGCCTTTTGCTTTTCCTTGGTTTTCGCCTTTTTTTAAATCCTCAACAATGATGAAGAATCGCGCATTATAGCGCGCCGCTCAATGACCTCTAAGACCATGGACCAATGAATGAAATACAACACATTGAGCAGGGCACTGCAGGGAGTTGAACCCCGTTCCGGTAAACCAGAAGTCCGACACCAGTGCCTTAGTTTTTGTGTTGTTGTTCATTTAAAGGTCCAGGTGTGCATACGCATGTGCGCCTGTGCGTGTGTAGGTGCATGTGTGCATGTGTGTGTACACGCTTCAATGACCACTGTTGGACCCAATGGCGATCAAGGACCTCAGGGAGCCACCCAAAATTCACAACGGTCACAGCGAACTCTGTTGCATCACAACTGGTGGCCAACAGTCATAACCAACAACGCCGCCGACCCACAGGAGAATACCATCGCACAGTGGTATCAGACCAACCACAATCAGCCAGCCCTCAAACCAAACCCTTCGACCTAGAAGAACTCGAAACTGCAATGGGAAAGTTGAAACCCGGAAAAGCAGCAGGGATTGATGACATACTGGCAGAAATTATACAGCACCTGGAACCTAACGCAAAGACCTGGCTCGTGGGGATGCTGAACACATGCATGGCACAGAAAACCATCCCTTCTGTCTGGAAAAAGGTCAAAGTGGTTGCACACCGCACAATGGTCAGCACAAGCCTCCTCAACAACAGGCGCTTCTATGTCCAGTTAAATGACCAGAGGAGTAAATGGAAAGCCCAAAAGAACGGCCTCCCACAAGGTAGCGTGCTCGCCCCCCCTCCTTTTCAATATCTACACAAACGACCAGCCACTACCCACAGAATGCCAGCGTTTCATCTACGCCGACGACCTCTGCATTACCACCCAACAAGCAGACTTCCAGAAGATTGAGTCTGGCCTTGAAAGTGCCCTCCAAGAAATGTCAAGCTACTACAATACAACCACCTGAAACCCAACCCATCAAAAACCCAACTATGCAGCTTCCACCTGAGGAACCGAGACGCAAAAAAAGAATTGCGCATCACAAACTCTCAAACCATACCCACCCCATGTATCTTGGATTTACACTGGACAGGACACTCTTCTTCAAAAAACACCTGGAGAACACAAAAGCCACGGTCAACAACCACAATAACATCCTGTGAAAACTAGTGAACTCCATGTGGGGCGCAGACCCACAAACAATCCGTGCAACTGCCATGGCCCTGTCTTTCTCTACACCAGAGTATGCCTGCTCAAGCTGGAGCCGATCACGTCACACCAAATTGGTCGACACAGCCCTAAATGACACCTGCGGCATCATCACAGGATGCATCAAGACAACACCTGTCCCTGTCCCAACACCTGTTTACATTCGAGGGTCGCCGGTCCTCTCGAACGGAACAGTTTAACGTCATGCCCAGGACGAAAAGATATAGAGAACACCAACATGACAAATAACAGCAGGAAGGCATGGGCCACAATCCACCGTCTTGGCAAAGACCACAACACCCATAATTCACAACGGTCACAGCAAACTCTGTTGCATCACAACTGGTGTAGGTATTGGATGGAGCCCGCACACCACAGGTATAAGAAAGACGTGATGCAGAGGAGGTTAATGGGTCGGTAGCTCTTCGGGGATAATGGGTCTTTGCCAGGTTTAGGGATTGCAACCACTTTGGCCTTTTTCCAGACAGAAGGGGTGGTTTTCTGTGCTATGCATGTGTTCAGCATCCCCACAAGCCAGGTCTTTGTGTTAGGTCCCAGGTGCTGTATCATTTCTGCCAGTATGTCATCAATCCCTGCTGCTTTTCCGGGTTTCAACTTTCCCATTGCAGTTTCAAGTTCTTCTAGGTCGAAGGGTTTGGTTTCAGGGCTGGCTGATTGTGGTTGGTCTGATACCACTGTGCGATGGTATTCTATGTGGGTCGGTGGCGGTGTTGGTTATGACTGTTGGCCACCAGTTGTGACCAAGACCGCCACTGACCCACAGGAGAATACAATCGCACAGTGGTATCAGACCAACCACAATCAGCCAGCCCTTAAACCAAACCCTTCGACCTAGAAGAATTTGAAACTGCAATGGGAAAGTTGAAACCCGGAAAAGCAGCAGGGATTGATGACCTACTGGCAGAAATGATACAGCACCTGGGACCCAACGCAAAGACATGGCTTGTGGGGATGCTGAACACATGCATAGCACAGAAAACCATCCCTTCTGTCTGGAAAAAGGCCAAAGTGGTTGCAATCCCTAAACCTGGCAAAGACCCATTATCCCCAAAGAGCTACCGACCCATTTCCCTCATATGCATCACCTACAAGCTCTATGAGAGGCTGCTACTCCAACGCCTCGTTGCCACTCATAGATACCAAGCTGACTAAAGACCAAGCTGGTTTCCGTCCTGGCCGCTCCTGTGCTGGACAGAGCTCAACCTCACCCAACACATTGAGGATGGGTTTGAGGGAAAACAAATAACTGGAGCAGCATTCAGAGATCTCTCTGCTGCCTACGACACTCTCCAACACCGCACAATGGTCAGGAAAAGCCTCCTCAACAACAGGCGCTTCTATGTCCAGTTAAATGACCAGAGGAGTAAATGGAAAGCCCAAAAGAACGGCCTCCCACAAGGTAGCGTGCTCGCCCCCCCTCCTTTTCAATATCTACACAAACGTCCAGCCACTACCCACAGAATGCCAGCGTTTCATCTACGCCGACAATATCTGCATTACCACCCAACAAGCAGACTTCCAGAAGATTGAGTCTGTCCTTGAAAGTGCCCTCCAAGAAATGTCAAGCTACTACAATACAACCACCTGAAACCCAACCCATCAAAAACCCAACTATGCAGCTTCCACCTGAGGAACCGAGACGCAAAAAAAGAATTGCGCATCACAAACTCTCAAACCATACCCACCCCATGTATCTTGGATTTACACTGGACAGGACACTCTTCTTAAAAAAACACCTGGAGAACACAAAAGCCACGGTCAACAACCACAATAACATCCTGTGAAAACTAGTGAACTCCAAGTGGGGCGCAGACCCACAAACAATCCGTGCAACTGCCATGGCCCTGTCTTTCTCTACACCAGAGTATGCCTGCTCAAGCTGGAGCCGATCACGTCACACCAAATTGGTCGACACAGCCCTAAATGACACCTGTGGCATCATCACAGGATGCATTAAGACAACACCTGTCCCTGTCCCAACACCTGTTTACATTCGAGGGTCGCCGGTCCTCTCGAACGGAACAGTTTAACGTCATGCCCAGGACGAAAAGATATAGAGAACACCAACATGACAAATAACAGCAGGAAGGCATGGGCCACAATCCACCGTCTTGGCAAAGACCACAACACCCATAATTCACAACGGTCACAGCAAACTCTGTTGCATCACAACTGGTGTAGGTATTGGATGGAGCCCGCACACCACAGGTATAAGAAAGACGTGATGCAGAGGAGGTTAATGGGTCGGTAGCTCTTCGGGGATAATGGGTCTTTGCCAGGTTTAGGGATTGCAACCACTTTGGCCTTTTTCCAGACAGAAGGGGTGGTTTTCTGTGCTATGCATGTGTTCAGCATCCCCACAAGCCAGGTCTTTGTGTTAGGTCCCAGGTGCTGTATCATTTCTGCCAGTATGTCATCAATCCCTGCTGCTTTTCCGGGTTTCAACTTTCCCATTGCAGTTTCAAGTTCTTCTAGGTCGAAGGGTTTGGTTTCAGGGCTGGCTGATTGTGGTTGGTCTGATACCACTGTGCGATGGTATTCTATGTGGGTCGGTGGCGGTGTTGGTTATGACTGTTGGCCACCAGTTGTGACCAAGACCGCCACTGACCCACAGGAGAATACCATCGCACAGTGGTATCAGACCAACCACAATCAGCCAGCCCTTAAACCAAACCCTTCGACCTAGAAGAATTTGAAACTGCAATGGGAAAGCTGAAACCCGGAAAAGCAGCAGGGATTGATGACCTACTGGCAGAAATGATACAGCACCTGGGACCCAACGCAAAGACATGGCTTGTGGGGATGCTGAACACATGCATAGCACAGAAAACCATCCCTTCTGTCTGGAAAAAGGCCAAAGTGGTTGCAATCCCTAAACCTGGCAAAGACCCATTATCCCCAAAGAGCTACCGACCCATTTCCCTCATATGCATCACCTACAAGCTCTATGAGAGGCTGCTACTCCAACGCCTCGTTGCCACTCATAGATACCAAGCTGACTAAAGACCAAGCTGGTTTCCGTCCAGGCCGCTCCTGTGCTGGACATAGCTCAACCTCACCCAACACATTGAGGATGGGTTTGAGGGAAAACAAATAACTGGAGCAGCATTCAGAGATCTCTCTGCTGCCTACGACACTCTCCAACACCGCACAATGGTCAGGAAAAGCCTCCTCAACAACAGGCGCTTCTATGTCCAGTTAAATGACCAGAGGAGTAAATGGAAAGCCCAAAAGAACGGCCTCCCACAAGGTAGCGTGCTCGCCCCCCCTCCTTTTCAATATCTACACAAACGTCCAGCCACTACCCACAGAATGCCAGCGTTTCATCTACGCCGACAATATCTGCATTACCACCCAACAAGCAGACTTCCAGAAGATTGAGTCTGTCCTTGAAAGTGCCCTCCAAGAAATGTCAAGCTACTACAATACAACCACCTGAAACCCAACCCATCAAAAACCCAACTATGCAGCTTCCACCTGAGGAACCGAGACGCAAAAAAAGAATTGCGCATCACAAACTCTCAAACCATACCCACCCCATGTATCTTGGATTTACACTGGACAGGACACTCTTCTTCAAAAAACACCTGGAGAACACAAAAGCCACGGTCAACAACCACAATAACATCCTATGAAAACTAGTGAACTCCAAGTGGGGCGCAGACCCACAAACAATCCGTGCAACTGCCATGGCCCTGTCTTTCTCTACACCAGAGTATGCCTGCTCAAGCTGGAGCCGATCACGTCACACCAAATTGGTCGACACAGCCCTAAATGACACCTGTGGCATCATCACAGGATGCATTAAGACAACACCTGTCCCTGTCCCAACACCTGTTTACATTCGAGGGTCGCCGGTCCTCTCGAACGGAACAGTTTAACGTCATGCCCAGGACGAAAAGATATAGAGAACACCAACATGACAAATAACAGCAGGAAGGCATGGGCCACAATCCACCGTCTTGGCAAAGACCACAACACCCATAATTCACAACGGTCACAGCAAACTCTGTTGCATCACAACTGGTGTAGGTATTGGATGGAGCCCGCACACCACAGGTATAAGAAAGACGTGATGCAGAGGAGGGAAATGGGTCGGTAGCTCTTCGGGGATAATGGGTCTTTGCCAGGTTTAGGGATTGCAACCACTTTGGCCTTTTCCAGACAGAAGGGGTGGATTTCTGTGCTATGCATGTGTTCAGCATCCCCACAAGCCAGGTCTTTGTGTTAGGTCCCAGGTGCTGTATCATTTCTGCCAGTATGTCATCAATCCCTGCTGCTTTTCCGGGTTTCAACTTTCCCATTGCAGTTTCAAGTTCTTCTAGGTCGAAGGGTTTGGTTTCAGGGCTGGCTGATTGTGGTTGGTCTGATACCACTGTGCGATGGTATTCTATGTGGGTCGGTGGCGGTGTTGGTTATGACTGTTGGCCACCAGTTGTGACCAAGACCGCCACCGACCCACAGGAGAATACTATCGCACAGTGGTATCAGACCAACCACAATCAGCCAGCCCTTAAACCAAACCCTTCGACCTAGAAGAATTTGAAACTGCAATGGGAAAGTTGAAACCCGGAAAAGCAGCAGGGATTGATGACCTACTGGCAGAAATGATACAGCACCTGGGACCCAACGCAAAGACCTGGCTTGTGGGGATGCTGAACACATGCATAGCACAGAAAACCATCCCTTCTGTCTGGAAAAAGGCCAAAGTGGTTGCAATGCCTAAACCTGGCAAAGACCCATTATCCCCAAAGAGCTACCGACCCATTTCCCTCCTATGCATCACCTACAAGCTCTATGAGAGGCTGCTACTCCAACGCCTCGTTGCCACTCATAGATACCAAGCTGACTAAAGACCAAGCTGGTTTCCGTCCTGGCCGCTCCTGTGCTGGACATAGCTCAACCTCACCCAACACATTGAGGATGGGTTTGAGGGAAAACAAATAACTGGAGCAGCATTCAGAGATCTCTCTGCTGCCTACGACACTGTCCAACACCGCACAAACGTCAGGAAAAACCTCCTCAACAACAGGCGCTTCTATGTCCAGTTAAATGACCAGAGGAGTAAATGGAAAGCCCAAAAGAACGGCCTCCCACAAGGTAGCGTGCTCGCCCCCCCCTCCTTTTCAATATCTACACAAACGACCAGCCACTACCCAATGCCTAATGCCAGCGTTTCATCTGCGCCGACAACCTCTGCATTACCACCCAACAAGCAGACTTCCAGAAGATTGAGTCTGTCCTTGAAAGTGCCCTCCAAGAAATGTCAAGCTACTACAATACAACCACCTGAAACCCAACCCATCAAAAACCCAACTATGCAGCTTCCACCTGAGGAACCCAGACGGGGAAAAAGAACTGAGCGTCACTTGGGATGGTCACAAACTCTCCAACCATACCCACCCCATGTAACTTGGAGTTACACTGGACAGGACATTCTCCTTTAAATAAACATCTGGAGAACACAAAAGCCAAGGTCAACACCCACACCCGTGAAATAAATGTTTACACACCTCATTCAAGTTGCAGGCAGGCTAGCTGTCTACCTTGATCGCCGTCCTAAGAAAGAAAGACAGAAAAAGAAACACACACATTTAGAACGACTTAAACCCTCTATATTTAATAAAACAATTCTGGACAGGAATCCTGTATTGCAGGGGTGCCCACATTTACATTGTGATCTACCAGTAGATCACAAAGGCTGTGCAGTAGGGCCGGGACTAATTGCGATTAATTTAGATTAATTAACTACAGAAAAATTAATCGCGATTAACTACAGATAAATTAATCGCACCTTTTCTTTCACCGCGGAACGTTTCTCACTGGGCGCTTTTCTATAGTACTGAAAACTGGAAATAATAAAAAGTCACCCCATTTTGTGTTGCCTAGAACTGGAGGTCTGACAAAAAACAGTAACAATATGAAGTAAGTACAGCTTTGTGATGTCACTGAGATGTACTTGTTACTGTTACTATTTTTTTTTCAGACCTCCAGTTCTATAGGCAACACAGAATGGGGTGACTTTTATTATTATTTCCACAACAGGTATATTAATGACAGTAAAATGTTTAAAATGAGTGGTATCCTGTAGTCACTATTCATTGATTCACTGGGATACCAAAAAACATTAAAAAAAAAGGTTTCTCGCTGTTCTCGGGTTGAATATTGATATGCGATTAAAATGCGATTAATCTAGATGAATTCATCGCAAAGCCTCTGATTAATTAGATATAAAAAATTAATCGAGCCCAGCTCTACTGTGCAGGTATGGCATGCCCCTGTATATAATCTATCACTTGAATTAAGGTGACTTGATTGATTGACATAAAAAGGCCTGTCAGCTCAAATATTGCACACAAACATCAGTAGCATTACAAAGTTATTGTGACAGTAATAATTGCTATAGTGTGTGTTCAGTAACAGTGTTAAGTAACAGGAATATTCCTGTCTCTCCAGCTCTTTAATAAATAGAAAGGGGTTTTTAAATAAAAATCAGTTATATGTGACACATTTTCAGCCAATCAGGAGAAAGTAGCTATTTATGAGCTTAATGTTCCAGTTCTATTTGTGTCTGTTACATTACAATTCCACTTGTTTAATCTGTATCCTGACTGCGTTCCTGATTGGATAAAATTGCCGTTTCAGAAAAAGTTCTCTCTGTTACTGAACAAACACTATAGCAATGATTACTGTCACAATATAGAGCTATTTAATACTGTTACTGAACACATTCTAGCAATGATTACTGTCACACTATAGAATTATTTAACACGGTTACTGAACACACACTCTATAGCAATGATTACTGTAACAATATAGAGCTATTTAACACTGTTTCTGAACAGACTCTATAGCAATGATTACTGTCACAATATAGAGCTATTTAACACTGTTTCTGAACAGACTCTATAGCAATGATTACTGTCACACTATAAAGCTATTTAACACTGTTACTGAACACACTCTAGCAATGATTACTGTCACACTATAAAGCTATTTAACACTGTTACTGAACACACTCTAGCAATGATTACTGTCACACTATAGAATTATTTAACACTAACTGAACACACACTATAGCAATGATTACTGTCACACTATAGAATTATTTAACACTGTACTGAACACACGCTATAGCAATGATTACTGTCACAATATAGAGCAATTTAATTTAGGTAACCAAATGGACTCCAATAGTAGATCTTTACACTCTCAATAGTTTAATTGTTAAGCATCTGCTTAATTTCCCAAAAAAACAGAATGTAGAAGATTGCTTTTAATCCTTTGTTGTATGTATTACTGTAGGAGAGCGGTTAGTGACTGTGCCTTATTAACATTAGTGCCTGGGTTCTTTTCCGGCCAATTTCAAAGAATGTTTGTTTGCTTCCCGACAATTTACCAGAATGTTTTTTGCTTTTACCAACCAAACAAAACTCTTTTCTAACCTGATGCTGCCAGATGGGGGCGGTATTAAGCTGTGAAAAAAATTTGTGTAGCAAGCTTCTTGGATCTGGCAGCGTCAGGTCAGGTTAGCTCTTTTCACCTCTAGTCGATCATTTATTCAGCATTTGAGCCACGGACCACCATTGTGAGAGTCAAAATGGTAGTCCGTGGCTCAAACATGTCGCCTATGAAGTTACTTGTTGTGTTTATAAATGATACTACTACTTTACAAAACAGTGATCCAGTAGCCGAGTGGTTAAAATCGATGGTTAGTGAACGTAGGGGCCCGGGTTCACTTCCCAGTCGAGGACTGAGTTTGTTTTCTTCTTAACAAACAAAACTGTTTTTGCTTCAAGTCTAGGTCCTTTATTCATTCAGTATCTGAGCCACGGACCACCATTTGAGGCTCAAATACTGAATGAATAATGGACCTCGACGAGATGCTTAAAAAGAAGTGTTTTTTTACCGGTAAGAAAGAACAAAAACTCAGTCCTCGAGTGGGACTAGAACCCGGGCCCTTTGGTTCACTAACCCCCGACGCTAACCGTTCGGCTACTGGAACACGGTGTTACAGAGTAGTACGATCATAATATATAAACATCACAACAAGTAACATCATATAAAGTGATAACAGATGTTTGAACAACAACAACAACGTTTAAGTATTAAATAACATTTCATTGCTTACCTTGCTGCTGCGGACACGACGACGAGGCGGCGGACATGGTGACGTGGCAACTATCCAACAAACACTGACCAAACCCACCTCCACGTTTCTCTTCCGTATTTGAAGGGGGCCGTCACTTCCTTCCGGTGTGACGTGGCAACTATCCAACAAAGACTGACCAAACCCACCTCCACGTTTCTCTTCCGTATTTGAAGCAAGGAAGCTCTTAGAAGGAAGTGAAGTGGTCACGTGACTGGGCTGCGACATGACACTTCATGGACACTTTCATGGGAGCCAAACTCACACCGGTAGTGCAATGAATACATGGCAGTGAATGGAGCCGGCTGGACCAGCTCATAACAAACATTATTAATGAACGATTGCGAGCTTTGTCATATAATTGGTTCAGGAATATGAAAGAAGACAAGTGATATCACACGTTTTTTCCGAGTGGTTGTTTTTCGACTTAATAACTATTTATTTTTATTATAGAAGAGCACATAGTAAGTTTTCTGCCTGGGCTGCATATGCATCGCGAGACTGTCAACGGCCAAAACAGCTCACCAAAACAAACAACGCATGCTAGTCAACGAGTGACGTTCCACCCTCACTTTCTTGATCATAACAGTCCGTGTGTGGAACCGACCGGAGGCGGAGGAAAGCGTTCACTCTGAAGTCAACAAAGGGGTAAGGGGGTATTGTATTGAAATTAGATCATTTACGCATGAATGATAATAAATATAGCTTTGTGTGTTCCTAACGTTCCGAATACATTTGCAACTGCAAGATAGAAGCCATTAGTAAATTGGCATCATCATCAAGTGAGAACCTAGAAAGAAGTTATAATACTCTTAAGATATTCAGTAGTTAATTACATTAGTTACATTTAATGTGCCCTGACCCATTTAAACAGTGCTTGATTTAGCTGAACATTTAGCTGTCAAATTAGAGCTCTTCCTATAGAGCCCACATACCGTACATACTATAGAAACATACGTGTGGTTGACACAGACAGGAGACAGCATAGATTAAATGTTACACCGCTATGAATGTGCCCTACAGTTTTGACCAGCTGTCTGCAGTCATGCTGTCTTAACCGTTTGTCTCTCCCCCTCCTTTTTCCATCTATAGCCTACAAGAAAATAAGTCAGTGCTGGACAGACATCTAAGGAATGCTTCTATTTAACACTGAATCCAAGATATGAGGTAGGCCTACATGCCTATAAACATTAAGCCCAATTTATCAACTTCACATTACTGTCAGAACACAGGATGTTTGGTGCAAGATCCATGTTTATTATATTACACATAACATATTCATATGGTGCAGTATGTACATGTGGTTAAACATAAGGTGTATAGCAGCACTCACTGTACATGGTAGGCTGTTCAGGTGCAAAATAAATAAATATCAGCTCATTGTACATGATATTAAGGTGCAAAGAGTAACAACGCATTGTCAGGTTCAACCAAGTTGAAATGCCAAAACAAAGAGTAACAAACAAAGGAAAAATGCAGGCTTTTTTTTTACCTCTGCACTAGGGCTGGTCAATAAACTGAATATATCAAAATAATATTGCTTAACCATTTAAGCCCTGTATTACGTTATGTAATGGCATCATGCAAAAAAGGGAAAATAGACTACAAGGACAATGCATTGATTTTTTTTTTTTTAAGGCAGGAAAAAAAGAAAAAAAGACATCATTTAACAGATGTCGCTCTAAGGGCAGACTTGCTGTCATATTGCTGGATTTCACCAGACTGGCTCGTTTTCTGCTTTACGAGCATATGCAGCTTTAAAGTGGCCAGTCTTTTAATAATCTTTCTTGTCACATTGTGACACGGAGGGAGCCAGGTGGTGGTGGTGTCCATCCACCTCATGACGACATCTAAGGGCTTCTCCATTGTGAGGAGTGCCAGGTTTGCATCCATGAGGTGGTGGAGCCTCTCGTGCAGGTGATGCACATCTGAGGATGGGTGGACCAGTTTGCCTTTGCTCTTCACTGTAGTGAGTACTGCCTCTGACTCCACGGGGTGGAGGCTGTGGTAGCCGTGCTCGCTTAGAGCACTGCTTGAGAGGCAGTACTCACTACAGGCTTCACACCTAGTCTTTCGTAGTGCTGTGAACACGGCCCACCCTGAAAGGTAATACAGAACCTGCCCTTGTATCAAGGGCAGGGGTTGTTGCTCAACTGAGGCCTGAGCTGGCAAGTCTGGAATGTTGACTGGCTCTTCTGTTTTGGCCAAGGTGTCCATGTAGTCAACCATAGTGTATTCCGTTGAGGGGCCCTTAATGCCGTCATACTGTGAGAGGGCAATAGCCTTCAATCTCCCACGGCAGGTTTTGGCACTGGGGTGGATGACGTTGTCAGCCCTCAACTGTGAATGCAAATTTTCATTTGCATCGGTAGAGATGCGCCCAGTATAGAATCGGTCGAGGGCTGATCCTTGTCCTGTCATCTGTACCATCCAGACCCTGTTTGATGGCAGAAATGACGGGGGAATAGATGGCAGGTGCTGCTCCAGTTCCTCTGGGAAGAGAGCAGCACCTGCCATCACCAGCATGGTGGTGGTTGCCATTCTCACCCCAGTCTGAGATGGCTTCCAGGCTGTGAAAAAAAACAGATTAATTTAGTATTGTAAGTCCCATAACTGCTGCCATTAATTCTGCTTTTGGTTGTTTGTTTCAGGCACTTACGCTGCGTCCCCTTTCTTTTGTTGTGAAACAAGATTGCATTGTATGTTCCCATGAACTCCTGGAGCCTCTCCAACTTCCACTTTGCCCCGGCAGTGGCGTTAGGTGGATAAAGTGCTGCATAAATCAAACACATGTCATTAGTGTCAAACAGAAGGAGCAAGCACTGCCTGGGCTCAGTTGATTTCTCAAACAGGTGTTCTTCAGTGAAACGGGTAGGTATACTGTATATTTATAAATCCCCAAAGTTCAAGATAAGGTGTGTGTGTGTGTGTGTGTGTGTGTGTGTGTGTGTGTGTGTGTGCGGACCATAAAGGGGACCTCTCGATGTCATCAGGTCGAACCAGTCATTCACCATATCGATAAACCAGGCTGTGGTTAAGGCCTCATTTGGGAGTTTATCACAGTGCACCAGCATACGGATGGCACTTGCAGTGCTGTGTGAATAGACCTTACATGCAGGTAGGACCTGAAGAGAACATAAATGTTAAGTATGGAAATGACTGCACATACCCTATCTGTCTGTATCTAGATCTACCTGGTCAGTGTATGTCAGAGAAAGAGAAGACACTTGTAGTATTTGATACACTCAAGGCCAGATTTACCAAGCCTTTTGTACCTCATTTTAGATACTGTCTGCACTTAAACATTAATCATTGAATTTAAGGCCATTGTTCATGAATATGACCGTCAGTGTTTACAGTATACCAAAGTAACCAAACCGTAAATGTGTGTTGTTAGTGCAACATACTTTCATTTTCTCAAAGCTGTTGCCTGTCGATATGGCTCTATGTGTCAGACCAGGCACCAGTTTCTCTGCAGTGTCAGCCTGGACAGAGATAACTTTCTCAACTGCACATATGGACACCTGGAAAACATTTCAAGCAGAAGTAGGTAGATTTAGTAAAATTACACTTTTCAATAATTCAGTAAGTATATCTCATTTTGGGTGAACATTTATGAATGATGTTGCATGTCAAAATTATCATTAATTTGCCATTTGCTTTTTGGTATTTGGTAATTGATCAGAGTATCATCCAATCAGTAAATGTACTCACTGTATCACCAGGCAAACTATTGTTCCTGACAATGTCATCTGGTATGACAAAATCATGCTTACAGAGTGCCGTTTTCATGGCTTTTAGCAGGTGGGGGGTGTCAGGACAAAAGAAAAGGTATGCTCCCTCAAAATATGGATGGGATATATACGTCCTGTCCATTGATTGACCAACGTGAATGCCAGCCTCCCGCCACATCGCCTGGTTGGACGAGTCCATATCAGAACACTAGAAGGCGATATAGAAGGTAAGAACGTTCATTGACATAATTGTAATAGCAAAGCTGAGAATTAATCTTTACAAAGCCATTAACTGGTTTGTTCATATACAGTGGTGGTAAATTAAAGGCTAAAGCCTGAACGTACCACAGCAACGACCTGTATTCCCCGCTCTCCACATGCCACAATAATGGACTTCATGTAGGCCCAAAGATCTTTGCCTGGCACCGAAGGCCCAGTGTAGTCGTATGCCACAACCTGTTTGAAGTCCTTTGTTAAGGAGGCCAGAATGGTGGTCAGCACCTTTGTTGCTGTCATCTCCTTTCGGAGAGGCAAGGTCACTGTACCCAAAATAGATTTGCTCCCTGGGTCATACTGGATTTCCTTTTTGATGGCCATTTCATCAATCTATTACAAAAAAGATATATTCCATTAAAAGATAAAATGTGCAGATGAAACAATACGGTATAGGATATGGGAGTGAAACAAACTCTTGTCAATAAGCAACACGAGTGTAAGTTCAACAGTGTGCAGTCATGAGTCTGTATGTCTGTTCTGTAAGTGTCTTTTGGGAAATACTATACTGTATATTCTATACTGTATGCATTTGTTATCACACTAATGAAACTATACAAACAAACATTTTCATTTTAAGGCACCTTAAGGACAGCAAGACGGGCACTGGGAGGAAGATCCTGCAGTTTCAGTGCCATTAAATTCAAGATTTCCTGTTGGATTCCTGGTGAAAATGTTATGGCCTCCAGGCGCGCGCTGAGTGTCCGGTAGCATGGCATGGGCAAATTCATCTCTAGAGTGTGTAAAGATATATTAGCGAAGTTTGTACTTTGTAGTCTCTTACTCTCTTCGTTATTAGAAAAATGCAAATATGTTCTAACAAGTCTAGGGCTCATACCTTTTCTTAAATATTCATAACCACTGATCCCGGTGGCAACTCGGACTTTTAAGCATTTAGCTATGGTTGCAGATGACCATTTGTTAACCCTGTCTGCAGACTCTGCTGGTTGAAATCTACAGTATAACAGAAAAAGGAATTGAGAGAGACATGAACAGGCAAGCACTGGCAGCGACTGTTTGTTGACTGTATTGGTATGGTTGTATGGTTTAAATATTGTAATCCCATCTCCCAATCTTCCCCTATGTTCAGACCCCCGATATCTCAACTTGATCCATCCATGATCTTACGATTTCAGCATTACGATTTCAAGTATTGGAAATTCAATGTAAGTCACACAGTACACCACATGTAGCTTGTTGCTTGGCCCAGACAGGTCGAAATGTTCAACTAGAATGCACTACTGTCCACAACCTGATTATGATGTAAAAGTGATATTACATCATGTTTACTAGTTTTCTGAACTTTATAAGTGAACTTTATTGATGTTAGTCATACTCTGACATACACTGCATTTGAGCCAAAAATGTGTTGGGTAAAACTGCTTCTGCTACCACCTTGCCCTGTAGTACTGTAAGTAGTGATGTAGTGATTATCTCACCTGTTTTCAAGGCTCTGAATTTGGTCAGCGTTGAAGACCAGGCCAAGCATCTTATTCTGAAAGAGGAATAGTGAATGGTTATGAGTGAATGGTTATGGCAAAATAGGAGAAAGCATTTTGCATTAATGAAGCTTCTGAAACATTTGGAGATAAAGTATACATACCTTCATCTCTAGCTGAGCTTCAAGTTCAGCGATCCGTATGTCTTTGCCTTGAACACTCTCCTCTACAGGTTCTTCAACTAGTTCTACAATCAGTCCTGCAGGAAAGTGGACAGTGTCAGTGATAACCCAACCTCAGCATGGCTGTGATGGAAGGTGTCTGATGCATCCAAGTTTCAAAGACTATGATGGTGCTATTGCATATGTCACACTTTGACAGCGAATAATAATAATGTACATTAATGGTAACATCTTCACAATGCATACTATAGTTTATATGTTTATGGTTTACATTTAAAAAATAAGGAAATTCGTATTCCCACATTTAATTAACAGCTGCATGTTTTGGGAAATTATTGTCAGTAAATAATGTGACTTGTGTACAGCAGGCTAAACATGCAACGCTACTGGCATGGTCCTTTAATATACATGTATGATACATATTTATTTAAACATTAAGTTTTATGTTCATGCAGACTTAATTAAAAAAAGAAAAATGTTCTGCATGACTGCATCCCATGTCTCTTTACCAGTTGATTGCCTGCTATACGTGTGGTCAATGGCAGATCCCATGGGTGTGGAAGGGCCCTCAGTGGTGAAGATGCTGCTCTCACCGGGGAGGTTCAGTAGAACTGTAGGGAGAACACAGGCTTTTAAAACTGGGTGTCTGAAAAGTGATCTCTAATATGCTTTTTATGTTGCTGATTAAAATGTTGAGGATGAGAATATCATGTCTTTTGTATTACCAGTTGATTGCCTGCTATACGTGTGGTCAATGGCAGATCCCATGGGTGTTCTGTTGCCATTACTGGTGGAAGGTCCCTCAGTGGTGAAGATGCTGCTCTCACCGGGGGGGTTCAGTAGAACACTGACTGCTGTAGGGAGAACACAGGCTTTTAAAACTGATTATGTTCATCGTGATTACTCTTGATTAAAATGTTGATGAGATTATCATGTCTTTTTTATTTATTTATTTTTTACCAGTTGAGTGCTTGCTGTATGTGTGGTCCATGTGTGTATTGGTGTTACAGGGGTCCTCGCTCATGACATCAGGGACCGCATTGGGCAAAAGACGCCCATTATTCTCAAACTGGGCGCTTGAAAAGTGTTTCTAGTTTAGAATAAAGAAAAAATGAGTAGTGAACTGTGACATTTTTGACACTGAAATATCCTTGTGTGTTTGATGTACTATACTGTACCTTACAGAGCCTTGAGCCAGGTGTGGCTTTCCAAAGTGTGAAGCCATCTAGCCCAGCTCTTTCAATGGCTTTTACCCATTTTTGGCTTCTCACTGGGTCAGCAGGAAATCTATAAAATGAAGTGTTGCCTGTCCTGGACTTGCATTTTGGTGCTGCACAGCCAACCATTGTGACTATTGTGAAAAGACGCATTAGATGTGCCCAAGTAAAGCTCATAACATTGCATCTGAACTGCAATCTGACTGTATTATGACTTGATCATACTTCATAATTGTCATTTCTCTTTCCTCTGAACATTCCTAACCCAAATGACCAAAGTTCAGTGGCAAGTGCATTACTCAATGTTGTACATGAATCCATTTTTAAGGTACCTCTACTTGAGTAAAATATTGTACTTAGTACTCCACTCAAATTATTTGCAAATTAAATCAGTAGTAACTTAAACTGCAGTTTTAATTATTACAAAACAGACATTAGCCAAATGAGCCCTATAGTTTCTGCTTCATGTTCAAAATAGCTGATCTACAAGCCCATGTGTTGTGGGATTGTAGATATGCCCCTTTGAAAGGATTTAGACAAATGGTGAAAAGGTGAGTACTTTTAGTATGCCAATACTTAGTCCCCCCCCCCCCCCAGTATGTTTTTTATGCAACTTTGTTGTAACACCGTAAGATAGGCCTATATTTCTACATTGTGGTATTGATACAAGTTCAACTATAGGCCTAATACAATTGAGTAGCCTACTTAAATTCTTCCACCACTGCTGACCCATGTAGGCTGTGTGATTGTGGACTGCAATAGATTGAATAGTCACAATAACCAGTGCCACAGGGCAGGGCAGATCATAAATTAATTTCATGATATTTATACATTTATATTTATATTTCTATTTATTTATATATTTACAAATATTTAAATAACATGATTTATCATGGACTACTTACTTTGTTTCAGTTCAGTGTCACAAATAGGCTATATCACTAAAAAAAGTCAAGTATATATAGACTAATATCACTATAGAGCCACCAATCAGATATCAGGAGACAGATGGTGACAGGCTCTCACTGATTGGTAACTGCCTGTTAATCAGTGGATGTCTGTCACTCGTCACCCTGTCACTGTCAACACAGGTTGGCAGACGGATCATAGTTCTCGCGATGGCAACCCACACTGCCCAGTACCTGCAGTGAGACATCTCTCTGCTCTTAGAAAAAATAAATCACATTAAGTAGTATGCACATCAAAAAATAAGACAGCCTAAAATAACGTGTTATATATATTATTTTATTTTCCAGAAGCGATCACTTTACAAAAGGTCTCAGTCATTCATAAATAATGTTTGTTCATGAGCTGGTCACTGAGCTCTCATTGACTCCAATGCATTCTGCCGAACTTCCGGGTGTAGTTTGGCTCCCATGAAAGTGTCCATGAAGTGTCATGTCGCAGCCCAGTCACGTGACCACTTCACTTCCTTCTAAGAGCTTCCTTGATTTGAAGGGGGCCGTCACTTCCTTCCGGTGTGACGTGGGGCCACGCCCGCGAGTTTTTTGCCGCGAGTTTCTTGTAGTCACATTGTAGAATGTAGTCCTCTTACGTTACATCCGGGTCCCGTCCGCCTCTATAGCTACGGCCCAATCCCAATTGCCTCCCTCAAGCCCTGAGCCCTGTACCCTCATTGACTTTAATGACGTCAGCTGTAAGTGCTTGAGGGTGAGAGGCTGCAAGGGCTCCAAATTGTTGTGAAAGAAATGGGACAGCACTTTGAAGATGAGTCCGCCATTCATGACACTTTGCATCACTTTATACAAACTGTCCTCATTCACAGCCAGTGCCTACCTACATGCTTGGCCTATTTATACATGTCATGTCTATTTTAGTATTTAAGATGATCGTTTTATTATTAGTTTAATAAATACACTTTCCTGTGTGATATGAGTTGTAATATTCATATATAATAATATGCATTATACATTTCATTTCCATATTCTTTTACTTTGCTCATTAGTCATTTCTCATCATATTTCCCTTAATATTATTATTGTTATTAAATATACAGCCTATATCCTTCCATTCCGTCTCCTTTTGAGAACAGTGAGAAAGCACTATTGTGTTTGTTGACATTCTAATTGCGATACATAACTAATTTGCATACCTAAATGATTGACGTTCGGAGGATCCCCCTCATTCCACTGGTAACGCTATGAACTGTGGGTAATTTATTTGCCAAAGTCAGCCTAAAGTCAGCATCGACGCTGACTTTGGCAAAGGGCACATAAAGGGGCGGGGCTGAGCCCTCACTGACTTACCGATTTCAAATGGGACATCCCTCAAGCCCTCGCAGACTTCACATGAACGCGCAGCTAAGTCAGTGAGGGCTCATTGAGTCAGCAAGGGAGTGGATTGGGATTGGGCCTACATATGATTCTGAACGCGTGAATCTTTTTTATTTTTTTTATTTTTTACAATAACGTTATTTTTCAGAAAGGAAGCCATTGAGGGTTAAAATGGGTCTTAATGCTTCCAACTCGAGTAGAATTATTAATGTAACCGTAAAGTGTAAACAAGAAAATGTATGACGTGGAGCTTTCTTGAGTAAGACCCGGAAGCGGGTTACGTCACGGCTTAAATAGTCAATAGAGAACTTAGTCCCCTTCCAGCCAGCGTCCTCAGTAGTCTAGCTGTCTAGACACCCGACTTTTGAAAACGAACTTTATATAACTTCACGGGTTCAAACCCCTCTGATGTTTTTTCTCAATCATTGATTCACAATACCAGAATGCACGTTTATTTAATCATAAATACATGAAGCAGACAGCCCTGTGATTAAACCTTCAGCATTACACACTGCAACCAACCACACTGTGGCTGCCTTTTTATTCACAATGCAACGTTATTGTACTCCTAATAATATATCATGGTGTAGTCTATAGCTCTGGTCCATAGCTCTAATGGGCATTACAAGCTACGATTTATATGCTACAAGTTAAAACTACCTAAAAAGTTGTATTTTATATTATGTTTACAAGCTAAAAAGCACTATTTCTAACTATTTTAAGTAAACCTACCTGGTTTAAAAATGTAAGTAATACAGTTGCATTTTATATTATGTTAAATGTTATATAGGCAATTATATCGTTGCTGTCAGGCAGAAATATCTCATCAGTGGTTTTAAACCTTTCTCATATCAATATATAATCAATTGACATTATGAGGAATATGAGCCATGGACCACCTTTCAATTAAATCTAGCCTCTCAGACCCCAAAATAAAAAGAATATTTTGTTAAACATTTATTTTATGATATATGATATATTTACTAGGCCTAAATTGTTGTATATATAGGCCTAGGCCTACTATAAAAAATATTACTGCACTGTTTTGTTTTGTTTTTATTCATTAGTAATAAAATATCACTGATGGTGTTCGGTAGGCGGCATCACACTTGTATTTTATGGTAGTATGTATGTTATTCATTCAAGTCAAGCATCGTGTGTAAGTAATGTTTCATTATGTTTGTATCATCTCATTCACATCAATGTGAATCAGACTCAGATAGCATTTGATACAGACTTATAGCATGTTATGTAGACAGCACTATAATTGCATTGTATGACTGTAGTCATAGCACGTCATAGTACATTATGTATAGCATAGTATATATATATATATATATATATATATATATATATATATATATATATATATATATATATATATATATATATATATATGTATGTATAGTTTATATGTATAGTTTCATTATATAGATATTCCACTGTTACTTTCTTAGCTTACGAATGTTTCATGATAAATGCTTTTATGTGATGTATTCCCATGCTTTTTTGTTCTTGCTTAATGTAAGTCGCTCTGGATTAAGAGCGTCTGCTAAATGCCTACATTGTAAATTGTAATGTTGTCTTATCTGACATGCAATGAAAAACGAGTAAGCTATGTTATGTTACGCATTGTGCACTCTTTCCATGTGGCATATGCCGCATGGCTAATTTGCATACTAATTTAAATATATGTTAATTAGCCATGTGCTATCGTGGATCATTCGTGGTGTATAGGCTATATGCCCACTGCCACTGGCTGGCATTGTAGGCTACAAGTCGAGCATCGTTCGCTTTGATTATATATAGCCGCGTGCTGATTGTTGTTGACATTCTAATAAGGGCACATATTACGAAGGAGAGAGAGCTATATAGCTATAAAACAAACAATTAACGAGAGTAGCCTACACTTGAAAGAACGCATTGGACTGCTTGTCAGAAAGAAATCCAAGGATGCGCAACAAAATACTTTAAATATCTCATTCCGCAAAGACTGCTTTCATGTCATGTTAATTTTGGGGTGATACATAAAAGTATTATAGCTCTCGCTCTGAAATTATAGGCAACGCAAATTACGCAACGTTACGTGCATCATTGAAAGAGTGGATGTAAAAAACAGTCTAAAAATGAGGGGGGTTTTTAGCAGTCTAGGCTTAGATTAGTCAAAAAACGTCGTTTCCGTCTATATATAGACGTTGAAACGACGTTGTTTAATTAGAGTAGACGTTGTTTCAACTAATCTAAGCCTATATTTAGAGACTATTTCTACCCCCGTTTTTAGACAAATGTTTTAGCCATTTAGACGTCGGTTTTTTTGATTGATTGATTGAAATATTTATTAACAGTTTGTAGAATTTACAGTACATTTTAAGCACAAACTCAATACAAAGACTGTCAACTGTGAGTGGACGACCCAATTAAGCATTACACTTGTTTACAACAGGGTCCACATTGTTCAATTCATCAAAACATTTAAAGACATACAGACATTTAGAGACATACAAATAGACATTTCTATGTAGCTAAAGTACAGAACAGGAATTCATCATATGGGAAGCAAAAAAGGGAAAAGATACAATATACAGTGAGGGAAAATGGGGGGGGGGGGTGGGGGGGATTCAGATTTTACAGAGGCCAGTTTCGAATTGCAGCCATCCGTAGGTGCCCTTTGAGAGCGGTTTTGAAGGAGTCAAGGGATTCACATGTCTTAATGACTGTTGGTAGGGCGTTCCACATTTTGGTGGCATAGGAGCGAAAAGAATTTAGTCCCTTGTTTGTGCCGAATCTGGGTTGTACATGGTTTGTTGCACTCCCTCTGGTGTTGTGGGTGTGGACTTTGTTTACATTAAGGAAGTATTTAGACAGGTACATGGGTATCTTGGTGATGTATCGAATCTTGTGGACCAGACCCATTGCAAGATGCTGTACTCTGTCGTCGACCCTAAGCCATCCCAGCCTGTCAAAGTGGGCAGGGGTGAGGTGGGTTCGGGGGGTGAGGCCAAGTAGGAGCCTGACCAGTTTGTTTTGGGAGGTCTGGAGCCTTGTTTTAAGGGCCTTTGAGGTGCTGTGGTACCAAGAGGTGGATGCATAGTCAAAGAAACCTTGTACGAGGGCTCCTGTTAAGGTCTTCAAGGTGTTTTTGCTGACCAGTGAGGAGATCTTGTTCTTTGATTGACTTTTTTGATTACGTTGGTGGCCATTTTATCACCGGAAATCGTGTGATAATATTGTCACCCACTCTAACCTCAGAGAGCATGTTGACATGAATAGCTTAGTTAATAGCATCTCTGTGTTATAATTAATGGGTTTGATTGATTGATTAAATGAATATTTCATTAATAAATGTAGAACAGTAGCCTACAAGTAGGCCTACCGTCAAAACAAAATAATTCACATGCAAGTAAGGCATGGTGTTGCAGAGGCAAAAAAAAGCACTGGTAGTAGTAATATATATATATATATATATCAACAACAGACTTGAGTACAAGAATACTGCGTGGCATGATTCCGGGGGGAGTGGCCATATTATGGCACAAGAAACTAGACACACTTGTCAGTGTGATTAGACTGGAAGTGGACTGGTGCATAGGCATTAAAGTAGTGCATGATAAGAATGTTTTTATTATTTTAAATGTTTATACACCATACGAATGTCATAAAAATGAGGATGAATACCTTAATAGGCTTGCTTTTATTAGTAGGCCTACATATATTAAGGAAAATGCCTACACATGTATATATGTCCTGGGAGACTTAAATGCTGACATATCAGATGGCAACTCCATGTTTGGCCAACATCTAATGCAATTTTGTAATGACAATAAGGTTATTTTGTCCAGCAAGTTGCTGCTGCCAGTAGGCAGCTACACTTATATCAGTGAAGCATGGCATACAACATCCTGGCTGGATCACTGTATATCGACAGCCGACGCTCATGACAGTATAGAAAAGGTTGAGATCTTGTATGATCTGGCCACAGCAGATCACATGCCTTTCTCTATGACTATAAATATTAATGGTCTACCTGAGCTGGCCAGCAATGATAGTCCAGAACAAGCAGTCAAACTGGACTGGGCAAAACTCACTGAGGAGGACCTACAACAGTACAAGTCACTGACTGATGGGTACTTAAATACTATTACTATAGCCTACCTGTTGACGCCATTACATGTGGAAACATTAACTGTAAGGATGTAAGCCATTGTAGAGCCCTGTGTAATATGTATGACTCTATCGTCAAGTGTTTAATTAATGGAAGCAATCCTTTTAAAAGAAAAAAGAGTAAACATCATAACATGAGACCCGGATGGAATGTCCATGTCCATGATCTACATGTAGAGGCTAAAAGAGCTCTTAAATGCTGGGTCTTAGCTGGTAAACCTAGGCATGGCCCTGAGTGTGACCACAAGAAGCAGGCTAATGCTAGATTTAAATATGCTATACGCTATATTAAAAGAAATGAACAGGCCATGAGGGCAAATGCTATGGCTGAAAAGCTACAGAAAAATAATGTGTATGAGTTCTGGAAGGAAGTTAAGGTGGTAAATAACAGTAAGATGCCAATACCTTCTAGTGGTACTACAGGGTCAGAAAATATTGCTGAGCTGTGGAGAAGACATTATGAATGTATATCTTTAATTGTATCAAGAGCAATGTTTTTAATATTGGTGAGGTTACACACACTGATGGGGTGACTGTCACATATGACGAGGTGAACTATGCTATAGAAAAAATAGTTCTTAATAAAGCAAGTGGCAATGATCAGATTTCAGCAGAACATCTGAAGCATGCTGGTCATCGAGTATCAGTACTACTTGCAATATGTTTTTCAGGGTTGTTGTTGCATGGCCTGATTCCATGTTATCTGTCCTGTTAGTGCTAGTAGTCAAAAATAAAACTGGAAAGTTAACATCCATAGACAATTATAGGCCAATCGCACTGGCGAACATAATGTCTAAGGTGCTAGAAGTCATCCTCCTGGACAGGCTCAAGGAATACATAGCATCCACCGACAATCAATTCGGTTTTAAGAAAAATCATGGCACTGATCTATGTATCTATGCACTTAAGGAAATTGTAAGTCAGTATAGTAGATGCAACAGTACAGTATTTATGTGTTTCCTGGATGCGTCGCAGGCCTTTGACCGTATCCATCATGGTAAACTTTTTCTAAAACTACAAGAGCGAGGTGTCCCCTTATATCTGATAAGGATCCTGCAGTTTTGGTACTCACACCAAACCATGCAGGCTAGGTGGGGAACTAGTATATCCACACCCTTCCTAGTGTCCAATGGCGTGCGCCAGGGGGGAATTTTATCGCCTATATTATTTAATTTGTATTTGGATGACTTATCAAAACAGTTAAAAGAGTGTAAAACTGGCTGCATGGTGGGGGATCACCTTATTAATCACATGATTTATGCAGACGATTTGGTTGTACTCTCACCCTACAGTGCTGGCTTACAGCAGCTACTTAGGGTCTGTTCAAAATATGCCTTTTTGTATGATATTAAGTTCAACTCTAAAAAGAGTGTTGTTATGATCAGTAGATCAAAGGGAGACCAAAAGCTCACCTTTCCCTCCTTCTATCTGGCAGGTGAAGTCTTAGAGGTGGTAACAAAGTTTAAATACTTGGGGCACATAATCAGAGAAGATCTATGTGATGATGATGTGCAGTGCCAGTGCTGTAAACTTTATGGTCAAGCCAACATGCTGGCACGAAAGTTTCATATGTGTACAGACAATGTCAAAATAGCACTTTTTAAAACCTATTGCACTCCACTTTATACAGCTCACTTGTGGTGCCGATACAGCAAAGCAAAAATGAAAAAACTTCAGGTGGCATATAATGATGCTTTTCGAATATTCCTGAGACTCCCAAGATGGACCAGTGCAAGTGAAATGTTTGTGACCAGTAATGTACCCACCTTTCATGCTGTACTGAGGAATTTTATGTTTAGATTCATGTGTTTATATGTTTTTAATTGACAAGGACTGCCTGGAGTGAAAATAGCCTGATAAATAGGCTATCTCGGTGTTGTTGTTTTGTATTTACTGTCATGTCCCTGTTGTTTTGTTTGTATATGGACCCATTGTGTCTGAAATAAAGTTTTCAATCAATCAATCAAATATATATATATATATATATATATATATATATATATATATATATACACATACAAATTGATTTGCAATCCAGCTCAGTGCATTTAAAACAAAATACATAATACTCTATATAAAACACAAAATACAAACGCATATTGCACAGTAAGTCCTTTTAGTTCGAGTGTCAGAGTGTCGAGTGTCAGAGTTCAAGTGTCAGTGTTTAGAGCTATGACTGCTCTGGGGTAGAAACTGTCCTTCAGTCTGTTAGTCCTTGCCTTGATGACCCTATAGCGCCTCCCTGAGGGCATGATCTGCAGCAGGTGATGACCTGGGTGGGATGGGTCATTGAGGATACTGTTGGCTCTCCTGCTACAATGTCTTTTGTAGAGGTCCTCCAAAGATGGAAGGGGGCATGCCATGATACTCTGGGCAGTGTTTATGACCCCCTGAAGGGACTTTCTTTCTGCCGCCGTGCAGCTGCAAAACCACAGGGAGATGCCGTAGATCAGTATGGCACATCGGTAGAAGGACAGGACCACAATCTCCATTAGGTCCATTTTCCTCAGCACTCTGAGAAAGTACAGTCGCTGTTGACCTTTCTTCTGGAGCGCAGTGGTGTTAATTTTCCAGGTCATGTTGTCCGAGATGTTCATGCCCAGGAACTTGAAGTCTGAGACCCTTTCAACCTCCTCTCCCTTGATGTGGATAGGCTGGATAGGCTGAATATTCTTCCTCCTGAAGTCCACTATCAGCTCCTTGGTCTTGGAGGTGTTGAGAATGAGGTTGTTTTTCTCACACCATTCTGACAGCACTTTCACCTCTTCCCTGTACGCAGTCTCATCCCCTTCTGTAATGAGTCCCACCACTGTGGTGTCATCCGCAAATTTCATGATGGCATTATTAGGATGGATGGGAGTACAGTGGTGGGTGTAGAGTAGGGGGCTCAGCACACAGCCCTGTGGAGCACCAGTGCTGACGCTGAGTGCAAACGCAGCATCTATATACACTGTACTACTGCCATACAACATCTATTCTACACTCTAATGCTGCCATACAACATCTATTCTACACTCTAATACTGCCATACAACATCTATTCTACATTCTAATACTGCCATACAACATCTATTCTACACTCTAATGCTGCCATACAACATCTATTCTACACTCTAATGCTGCCATACAACATCTATTCTACACTCTAATGCTGCCATACAACATCTATTCTACACTAATGCTGCCATACAACATCTATTCTACACTCTAATGCTGCCATACAACATCTATTCTACATTCTAATGCTGCCATACAACATCTATTCTACACTCTAATGCTGCCATACAACATCTGTTATACACTCTAATGCTGCCATACAACATCTATTCTACACTCTAATGCTGCCATACAACATATATTCTACACTATAATGCTGCCATACAACATCTATTCTACACTATAATGCTGCCATACAACATCTATTCTACATTCTAATACTGCCATACAACATCTATTCTACACTATAATGCTGCCATACAACATCTATTCTACACTAATGCTGCCATACAACATCTATTCTACATTCTAATGATGCCATACAACATCTATTCTACACTCTAATGATGCCATACAACATCTATTCTACACTAATGCTGCCATACAACATCTATTCTACACTCTAATGCTGCCATACAACATCTGTTCTACACTAATGCTGCCATACAACATCTATTCTACACTCTAATGCTGCCATACAACATCTATTCTACACTATAATGCTGCCATACAACATCTATTCTACACTCTAATGCTGCCATACAACATATATTCTACACTCTAATGCTGCCATACAACATCTATTCTACACTCTAATGCTGCCATACAACATCTGTTATACACTCTAATGATGCCATACAACATCTGTTATACACTCTAATGCTGCCATACAACATCTGTTATACACTCTAATGCTGCCATACAACATCTATTCTACACTATAATACTGCCATACAACATCTATTCTACACACTTTTTTATGCGTATGCTCGGAGGTATATATACTGATTTTGAGTGTGATGTAATGAAGATATGTATCAATGCCGGGGTATAACTTTCGATGGTGACGTAATAAAGATGACATACTGTACATGCATGTATACATACAGACATTACCTTTAATTCACCAGACACTGAAACATAATTACGTCACCATCCACAGCCAACCCGACATTGAAACATATCTTAATTACGTCATCATCAACATCTAGTATATATACCTCCGAGCATAGTCGTGAAAAAGCCAGCACGACAACAATACTTTAATGAAAAATAGCATTGTAGCGTTATGGTGCACGACCACACCCGATTGCAAATGGAACCTTGCAGGTCCACACACACACACCTTGTGGGGCGCAAGGGGTACCGAATGAGACCTCGGACAATAGCGAAGATAGGCCCCGCTGTGTCTTGCTCAAGGGCACTAGGCTATGACAACTTTGACACTAAAAGAGGAGCCGGGGATCAAACCGCTCTACCTCCTGAGCCACTGCGGCCGTAGTTTCAGCCGATTCGAGTCCCACAGGTTTCCATTATAAAATATACGATTTAAATATTTGAAAAAATATTTCATATTAAACATGGAAAAAAGGGTGGAATCACAAGATATGTGGTGATGATCGGTTCAGTGAGATTAGCTCCGGATACACATTCACACAGAGACCAACCCCCTTATACACGGCTAGCCTACGAAGGCACGCTATTGATATTGAAACTGATACTGACACTAAACTATGTTTTTCATAAAGGACCACTTCACCACTTTTCAACCTATCTTCATATAATAGGTCCTCACTAATAATCATGATAACATGGCACGATTTCTTTCTACTCAGTCTGTGTCTCATAGGAGGGCTGTGGGCAGTTTAGAAACTGTCTTCCAGTGACATCATCATTAGGCAGATTATTTTTAAACAAGCTTTTTTTTTTACAAAAATGTTTAGATTTTCATTATCGTGAGAACGATGGCTTCCATGTTCGCATTGCAACTTTTCAGGACTAGAAAGCCTGCAGTTTTTATTAGCTTGTATTCCCTTGTATGTCACTGGAAGACGGTGTCTGAACTGCCCACGGCCCTCCTATGAGACAAGACAAGAGTAGAAAAAAATTGCGCCATTTTTTCATGATTATTAGTGAGGACCTATTATATGAAGATAGGTTGAAAAGTGGTGAAGTGGTCCTTTAACAAAAAAATTATAATTAATTGGAACTGGCAAACTGTGAATCTAAAATGAATTGTAAACCAAAATTAAAAATGAAATGAAGATAAAAAGGGAACAATACACATACATCATATCAGAGGAGCCCTTTGGAACCCACATTGCTCCCTCTGTGGGATCCTCCTGTTGGACTGGTAGCCATTCTTCTGGCTCTACGTCAACAGGCTCCGCCTCTTCTTCAGCCCCAGCTGGTAGTTCAGAGTTGGCGGCCGCCACAGACTCGTCCTCGACCTCTTGGAACCACGGCGGCTCTGACCGGCGCGCGTGTTCGTAGAAGGCTGCAGCGCCTGGATCGGGAGCGGGGTCTACATTCAGTTGCTCGACTGCGGGTTCCGCCGCATTCTCCGATCCAGGCCTCTCAGGCGGTTCAGGGTTTTCATTTGCCAGAGACGACGGGTCCTCATCTTCCTCCCGTCTGAAGCCAGAGCTATGTTTCCGTGCATGGGTTTGTGACCCACGTGGAAATCCCTCCCCTGCCAACTCGGTTCTCTCCTCCACGTTGAGATGCCAGATGCCACGGACAATTATGGGCCTCTTACTGAGTACCTTCTGTACCGGTTCAGAGTTGTCAAATACCACACAGCCAAAGTTAGGGAGCTTCCCGCCACTCGCGATATTGAGCTCCAGGACCACACCGAATTGCTCAAAGAACTCCGTGAGCTCAGCCTTGTCCACTTCATGAGGGATGTTTCCCACAACCAGTTCGTGGGCGTTGCATTTCCTGACCCGTGTCTCCCCTCGCCTCCCTTCCGACACTGGCCTGCGTCCTCTACGTATGGCTGGAGGGCATCCAGGTGGTCTCTGGCTTGGTGGGCCTCGTGGTACACCCTTTGCTGCTGACTTTGTCTCCGGCCCGTCTGGGCCAAAGAGCTCCAGGAAGTTGTCGAGAAATTCCCGCGAGTTCTCTTCCCACTTGAGGATGAGTTCGTGGCATTCCTCCTCCACCTTGTGGACAAGGTGCTTGGATTTCTCCTCCACCATTCGCACCGTCTCCTTCATCTTGTCCACCTGGTCCAGGAGCCGGTACTTGTTGTTATTAATAAATCCGACATTTAGTTCCTCGGGTGTGAATCCTCGCTGCAGGTTACGCCGCGCATAGAAGTCATAGTCTCGGACGATACGAGCGATCAGGTCGGACGTGGAGATGCCCTCTGTTCTCCTGGTGACCACGAACATTCCTGCTTCCTTGATGTGTTTATAGATATCCTCCGAGTCTCCGGAAGTGTACGGAATGTCGTCATGGGCCACAAAGTCGATCTTGTGCTTCTTGAGGAAGTCCGTGGTGATGGTCCAGGGAGCGTCACACAACACCTCGTCGACGTAGCGGCAGTGCCTCACCGCGTCGTAGCGCTCCGTCTCGTTCATCACCGTGAGGCCCTTGTACTTGTGAGTGAGTTCATCACTGCAGACTCCTACAATCAGGTGCGTGTTGGGAAATAGGTTTTTGGCCTGCATCAGAGCACGAGCGTGTCCCGAGTGGAAAAGGTCAAAGATTCCATCGGCGTACACCCGTACCGGCCGGTGCGCTGGAGTGCCCCTCTCCGCCTGGGCAATGGTGAGCTTGTCAAGGGGCACTTCCACTTCAAAGACTGAAGCCTTTGCAAAACTGGCCGGCTTCTTTATACTCATGACAATTGTTCCGGGTCCCTTTTTTATACTTACCTCTGCTGTGCCTTATTCCTATCAGTGCACTCAACTTTAAAAGCTCAACTTTATTGTAATCATTATCTGATGGTGTGGTGACTAATGACCCCGGTGGTAAATGTGGCAGGAAATCTGTCCTTGGCCTTCTTTCTAATCAGGTCCAACTCAAAGCACTTCCAGAGACCCATTATCATTGGGCAATCTATGATGTCAGTATACTATAATGTCAGACATCTCTATATTTGGGCGAAACTGACTGACAAGACAGAGAGATGGATATAGAAACAGATCTGTGTACCTTATACACACTCATCTATGACGTCAGTGGTCTCTACATACAGGTCTCTACAGAGACAGTCTTGTCTCTTCCGGATAAGTGCATTGTGGGGTGGCATTTCCAGCAGTGAATCTTCCCTTCCTGGGCCACATAAAGCTGCTCATACTGGGGGGGATCCTGAGGCGCTCCACGGCCGGCGTGGAGATATGCTCCCATCTGGTCCTTGTTTCACCCGGGCCCTCTCTGTCCATGTCCCGAGAAGATCCTCCCAAGGGAGACGACCAGGAGACATCCGTGGACATTCCTGTACAAGTATTTGATTGTAGATGGGCCTTGGTTGGTCGGTCTGTGTTGTTGTTTCCAACTATAAGTTAGAGCTGGTGATTTGCGTATTGCGACACGTTCTAATCTCAAGGTGGGACAAATTGAACCTAAGGGTCCATTTGGTACCCATACAGTAATGGGCACCTGTGGCCTAATGCACACCAAACTGGGTGTCCTTGAAATTAACCAATACTTTGGACTTGCTTTGTATGCGGAACGGCACATATAAAAGTAATATGACAGCACAGCAACAATATGATGTACTGGGATGCTGAACCATGATTTTCAATTTAAATGATTTTATGGAGCCTTTGAACTTTTCATCTCGAGACCCAGAAGATAGATTTGCTGTGTCCCCAGGGCCCAAACCTACAAAACCTACATTATCAAAGTGATGCATTGTGAGCTTGCAGATCTGCTATATTTTCACGTGTTTTAAATGCATGGCATCGTTTAGATATTTTTGAAAATGCCTGAAATTCTCAAAGTCAAAACATTTATTGGTAAACTTTTAAAATAACAATTTACATTACATAACTTTTTTAAATCGTTTTTTAAAAAGTGACGCAGCAAAAACAAAAATAAAAGGATATTTACTCATTGTTTAGGAAACACTTCTCTTCATAGGAGCCCCCCACTGCCCCTGGACTTCTGTCCAATCGAAGGACACTGGTTCTTTCGCTCCTCCCTAATTACCCCTAATCATTAGACAATTGACACTGGGTGTTTTTTGACAACATTAGACTCTAATGTAACCTTGGGCACTACACTCCCTCTGGCAACCTGGGGAGTGCAACGGTCTGACCTCATGCTTCCTTCAATGCATGAGGAGTCCAAGCCGCTTCTTTTCACCTTACATGGCGGTGTTTCTCCAGTTGGACGAAGCTTGTGGATGGAACACGTTATTCCAACCAGTTCCTTTTCCCTCCATCAGGTGCCCGGGTTGCCAGGGGGAGGCAGTATAGAGACCAGGATTACGGCATGTTTTTTTGTGAGGGTACCTACCCTAGGGGACACGGGGAGAACATGCAAACCCCGTCTAAACTAAGTATGAACCCCCATCTCATCACCCCTCTTTCCCTCAGAGAATCCAGAAACGTATGTAGAGGATGAGGGTAATGATGAAAACAGCAACGGCAGTTAGCTTGGCGTAGTTAGATCTCATGTTGAGGTATTTGGCATCGCTGCGGTACTTGTTTGACAGGGTGGACAGATTGCCGACCTTTGTGTCTAAGGCAGACAGAGACTCCCCACGTTGCAGAACCTCCTCGATGTTGTCCACCATGATTCTCTGGACATCCTTCAGCTCCATGTTAATGCTGCCGAGGTTCCTCCTCGCCCTGCTGTCGACGTAGGACTTCTTTGTCTTCTGGATGTACGTTTCAAACTCAATGAAAGAGTACGGCCGTGACACTGTAGGCACTCTCCCTCCGTACTTGTCATGAAACGCCGTTTGGAGGTCATCGAGGTACCCAAAGGCCATGCTCTTGGAAAACGTTGCTTCACATAAGGCCAAGTAGCACACACCTTCTTCTATCACGTAATGGAAGGCCATCACCCCGTCTTCCAGCGTGTTGTAGCGTTTGGAATTGTTGCCGTTGAGTTTACGGCAAAGCTGTTTGGCTTGATTCTGGTATTGCTGGAGGTCTCTTTCCGACTGCTGGTCCTCTTGCATGGATGCTGCAAGCGGCAGTCCATCCGCCACACGGGCTACCATCGTTAGAAAAATCATCTTTGTGTTTGAATGTTTAATTGATCAGGACTTTAAATTCAACTTATTATGGGACTGTGTTGAAGGGACCAGACACAGACTTGCAGACTCACAAGATAACTGATCACACAGGGAAGCAAAAAGGAAACTGACAGTGAAAGAAAATGAGCACACTTAGTAGTGCTATAGTCATCCACCGTTATGCACAATTATGTATTTCAACGTTCATAAAGCTGTATGCCCGCTCTGAACTTATATAGACGTCTGTGAAGTAATGACATCACTCTTAGACTCATCACCCTACATGTCACTCTATAACTTGCATGTCCCAGACTCTGTTCACTTCATGGGGCTTCAGTCCAATGGCCGCACATAGACTTCTATTGAGAATGGGCATAACAAACAGGGACAAGTCCTGGGCCGGAAGTAGGCAGAACTTAATTGGACTCAGGGCAACAGCCCGGCTTTAATGATCTTACAATCCCTTTAGTTTACATTGTTTTGTAGTAGTCGTACAACACAATACTATGTAGCGCCCCTCAAAAACCCATATGGTTGAGCGGAGTACATTCTATGTTGAGCTCCATATTTGGGCAACACTGACGTCGCATGAAATGACAGAGCATTTTATGCGGTTTGGCTTAAAAACTGAAATCCTTTTTTGAGAGTGATGGATACAGGATGTATGTCTAAGCTATACCGTCACCAGGCAGGGATATAATCATGGCGTACTCACTGTCACGTCTAGGCGTGGGACATATGTCCGCCATCAACTCAGCCGCAAAGAAAGTGTTCCCGAATCCCACCAGGTGCACCAGCAGCACATCGGCGGGGAGGCCGGCAGACGACCCTGGACAACGAAAAGACGGGCGGCAGCTCATCATCGCCACGGACGAGAAGCTGGACATCGCCGCGGTGACGGGCGTGCCAGAAGAGCACGTCGGAACGCGCAAGGTGCGCATCTTTGTGCCGACCAGGACGGCCATGCAGTCGGGAATCGACAACACCGGTCGGTGGCACGTGGACTTTGACACCCGGGAGCGCTGGGAGAACCCTCTGATGGGCTGGGCCTCCACGGCCGACCCCTTATCCAACATGCTCCTGACGTTCACGTCCAAGGAGGACGCCGTCGCCTTCGCCGAGAAGAATGGGTGGAGTTACGACGTGACGGAGAAAAGAACGCCAAAGCCCAGGGTGAAGTCCTACTCGGCGAACTTCTCCTGGGACAAGAGAACCAGGAGGTCTGCCAAGTAAACCGATGACGTTCTAATCTCGTCTATTAAGATTTGGCATGTCGTCTCAAACGTGACATCAGGATTTAATTGGCCAAGTTTCGCGCCACATACAGTATACAGCTCTAATCAGTGCTACTAGGTTTTTTTTAGACATACAGTCAAATAAATCGATGTATTTATGTAAACTGTATCTGTTTTCTGTTAACTATTTTATTGTTGCTTGGGCTGGGGAAATAACCGCAAGACCACAGTCAAGACACTGTCAGTAGAAATATCATTTTCAGTCCAGTACTTGAGTCAAAGTAGATATACTACGTACAAGCGGAAGTTGCTCAGTCAAATTTGTAATACCGTAGCTCAATAGTTTCTACAAGCTCACCACAAACTCTTAGCTTTATGATGCGACTTGTGAGTTTGCACGGTGCATGTTTGTTCCGACATATACTAACTCATTAATTAATAGCGTACTGCCAGGGTTTTATCGCGTGTAACACTTACTTTCAAGAGCAAAATATCCGTAATCGCATGTTACAGTGACAAACTGCTGTGTGTGGTGTCTTGACCGGTTGTTGTTCTCTCGGTCAGTGGTGGAAAAAACCACAGCGCCTGCTACAGGCCGTTGAAAACGCTTGTCCGGGACAGAGAAACGGCCCCTCAATGTCGTTTCTGAGATACAGAGCTTTAAATACAGGGCTTAGAATGGAAGTGGATGCACACACATTTTCAAAATGTCCTACTTGGTGTTGTGTTAGCAAGCGGTGGCTAACAATACAATCAGATCAAAACATGGATTAAATAATGTAAACCCTGGAACACGAGAGTCACAACGTGTCGCAGCGCTGCCCCTCTCTAACACTCTCCGCACGGCCCTGGTACTACCTCCAAACAGACCCCTCACAACCCCCAAGGATTGCTGGACCCAATGTTGGGAACCACTGTCTTAGATTTCAGTGCGTATGTTGGGGTATCTCTTCAGCAGTGCCGTTGCTTGCTGGGAGGACAAGCGCCGCCGTCCCCTGTGAGAGCCATCGACGTTCTGTTCCCAGTCGGGCCTTTTTCTGTGAGCCTGCAGCGCCTTCTCAACGCACACACGGAAGGCTTGCATCTCGGTGGCGCACAGAGCTTCCACAAAGTTGTTCTGCTTCCAGCAGACCAGCATGACGGACATCTCTGTGATGCAAGAGGCCTCTCCCCTTTCCGGCTTACGATCAGCGACGTGGTCTTTCAGGACCAGCGGCCGGTTGGGCTTCAGGACAGGCTTTTTATGCTGCCTGCTCAGCAACCGGCTGACCTTCTCCTGGAAGGCTTTGCCTCCTCCCTGCATGGCCATTTTACAACCCGTCAACACGGCAGATAGCAGGATACTAATACTGAATAATGACAAGTACAGATGGCCAATTTCCTCAGAAGATGCAATACATTTGTTACTCAAGGACACAACATTGTACTCGCCGGCTTTCAAGACAAGCCGGCAGTATCTTCTATTTGGAATGACATCAGTCAGTCATGTCATGTCAATTGACCTGATGTCAGTGTGGTTAAGACTGACATCATATTATTTGCCCAAATATGTTTGGGAAAGACTGACGTGTCATGTTGATGTCACAAGATTTGAGGCGCTCAGTTTAAAAATCATGAGTAGGCCTAAAGAGTAATAGCCTTTTCTGCAGTGTGGTTTACTGTTTTTTATGACAAACATGCTTTCCAGAGTTAATCAGATGAGTCGGAGCACGGCCAGCCTGTGTAGCCAAACACTACAGCAGTTCTCCGCCTCAAGGCAGAAGCACATGCTCCCCGACCTCACCTACGACTATGGGGCCTTGGAGCCGCACATCAGTGCCGAGATCATGCAACTCCACCACAGCAAGCACCACGCCACCTACGTCAACAACCTCAATGTCACAGAGGAGAAGTACCAGGAAGCGCTGGCGAAGGGCGACGTGACGGCACAGGTGGCCCTACAGCCTGCGCTCAGGTTCAACGGGGGAGGCCACGTCAACCACACCATCTTCTGGACAAACCTCTCGCCGAACGGCGGCGGGGAGCCACAGGGCCAGCTGATGGACGCCATCCAGAGGGACTTTGGCTCCTTCCAGAAGATGAGGGAGAAGATGTCCGCTGCCACTGTGGCAGTGCAGGGCTCGGGTTGGGGCTGGCTGGGCTACGACAAGGAGAGTGGCAGGCTCCGCATCGCCGCCTGTGCCAACCAGGACCCTGTGCAGGGAACGACGGGTCTGATTCCCCTCCTTGGTATGGATGTGTGGGAGCATGCCTACTATCTGCAGTACAAGAACGTCCGGCCCGACTACGTCAAAGCTCTCTGGAACGTCATCAACTGGGAGAACGTTAGCGAGCGTCTCCAGGCCTGCGGCAAGCTATAATATAATAGTTTTTGAACTGTTACTTAACAACACAAATCACACTCTGATTTCATACTTCACATTGTGAAGTGAGGGGCACTCTTATTCATCATACATCATCATACATCACATTCTGTGCTCAGCCAATAGCGAGCAGTACAGTACAGCAGGGGTTATCAAAAAAATAATATTTTTATAAATATATATATATATATATATATATATATATATATATATATTGCAACTGAAAATGGAAATGACGTGTTTACATATAGTACACATAGTACATGCATAGTAGTAGTAGCAGCCTTCAGTCTTGAGAGACCATGGCACAAGCGCACTTGGATTGGATCAGGTGGTGCTGAGGGAACAGTACTTTGTGTGTCTGACAGTCTGAGCAGCCCAACATGTGAGTGACAGTCTCTTTGGCGGTGATGGCATAGCTCTCCTTTCTGATGCTGCTTTGTTCAGCTCCGCTTTGCTCATCTGGATTCCAGTGGCCCAGGAAATGTTTCTCCATTCATTTTCTCCATAGGCTTTTCTTAAAGTATTTATTTAAAGACGGTTACGCCGCGGACAAAGCCAACTCGGATCGTGACAAATCATGACAATGAACACAATGTTTTGGGCCGATCAAATCATTTACAAGTAAGACGCGCAAACGCGGGAAGCGAACGCAGCTCGTGTGCGTGTGGTTGTGAGTGTGTGTGTGTGTGTGTGTGCTACAGCTGCGCCCTGTGTGTGTGTGTGTGTGTGTGTGTGTGTGTGCTACAGCTGCGCCCTCTGGTGGCGGGCGGGTGGTGTAACAGCGGGACAGACAGACACACAGACACACACACACACAGACATTCAGCCCTTGCTGTCATAGTAAGTGGCTCACTGCGTTCGCAATAAGAAGAAAAACCACAAAAAAAGTGTTGTAACCTGCCGTTTCTTTCTACTTTATAATTATTTGTTTGGCCCAAAACATTGTGTTTATTGTCATGATTTGTCACGACAAGAGTTGGCTTTGTCCGCGGCGTAAACGTCTTTAAATAAATACTTTCTGAAAAGTCTATGATGAAAATGAACGGCGATTTCTTTTCCGGGTCTCTCGAGGGGGAGGGACTGCGACGCTCTACACTATAGAGCGTCGCAGTCCCTCCCCCTTTCAGAACGACGAGTGGCCCAGGAAATGAATCGCAATGAATCGCATTTTTCCCATAGGCTTTTCTTAAAGTATTTATTTAAAGACGGTTACGCCGCGGACAAAGCCAACTCGGATCGTGACAAATCATGACAATGAACACAATGTTTTGGGCCGATCAAATAATTTATAAGAAGAAAAGCAAAATAGTGTTGTCTCCTGCCTTTATTTTCTTCTTTCTACTTTTCACTCATATGGATATGAAGCATCGACTGAAGGTGGAAATGTACAAATATACCCAAAGAGTAGCCTGAGCTAACGTGTTAGGTTTCTGGTCTAGAGGGGCGGGTCGCGGCTGAGATTTGCACACGCCCTGATTGGATCTCATCGATCTGTCCGTCATCCCCCGCCCCTCCTCTCCCCCCTAGTGCAGCGCTACGTCACATCATTTGGAGCGACGCCCACCCGGAAGGGTTGACTCCCACTTTTAGACCAGAGCGGCCAATGCGTTCCTCCAGGCTTTACATTTTTGCACCAACAAAAATGAAAGCCTGACGTATATTAGCGACATTGCCTTCATATGTAGTTTCAAGGCTTTTGCGGCCACATTAATTCCATTTTCTCCAGAAACTGGCTGTATCAAATATTAATGAACATCATTAACGACACAGAACAGCCACTCCCCTGACAGAAAGGCCGGTGGTCGGTTTATTTTTCAAACATAGTTCTTATATGAAGCGATCTAAAATCCCCCGATGGGGATTATAATGCAACTAAAAAAATACATGAACCTGTGTACTGGCGCCCTCTACTGAAAGTGACGTCAGACTTCGGTGGTCCAAATCTGTGAAAATTCAGCCTGTCTCTTTAAGAAGCTAGTGTGCGCGCTCGCCCATCCCATTCCCACTCTGTTATCTGCAGCTCTCTGCATCTGCGCTTAGAATCAGATAGAGGTGCTGCTGACAGAGAGAAAGAGACAGACAGAGAGAGCCTAAATACGTTCATATTTCCCTCTACCCAGGCCAGAACAGTGACAGTCACTGCAGTCAGAAGGTTTCTTTTAAATTAGCTTAGAGCAGTGATACTGTGGAGGATTTATTTTCAACGCAAATGTGTATTGCCTCGTTGGTATGCAAGCAGAACTCTGGCTACTAGCCTAGTAGCCGTTAGCTGCTGGATGCGTGCATGCTCCGGTCTGCCAGCCTCTACATTATCCTGCTCAACTCTACTGAATAGGCCTACTGATGTTAGAATGTAGAATATGGAACTTTCAGGGAAGACAGTGATAAACTACACAATGGTTCTTGTATTTATGGGCAGGGGCTGGATTGCTTAGAACAGACAGAGGCTAATGCATTTAGGCACAATGATAATTATGTCCCATGCACATTCATCTTCAAATATAATAACACTATAGTGCCCAGATGTCCAGACGTTGCTGGAAACTATAGTGCCCACTGCCCACCTATCGCTGTATCACATTTTAGTTGCCAAACCAATGGGTTATCGACTTAATTTACATTTGTTCTCACTTGCAACCTTATAATGCAAGGTGCATAATGAACTACTGAAGGCTACATGCCTATAAGTGTCTTCCTCTGGGTTTTTTTTTTTTTACTTGAACACTGTTGCTATGCACCATGTGGCTGTAAAGTCAAGCCCTACAGTAATTTCAATGAGTATTTATTGATTGGCCAGACTAGTAATATAATACAACTTATTTTGGCTTTAACCCCATAATTCTGCCATGGCCTCCCTTGCAAGTAACAAGAGATGTACATGATTGTACAAAGCAAAACCTATTCTAAACCAGAACTCGCTATATATGTTGCATTGCTCCCTCGTACTGCCATACATCAATTACTGTGTGGAGGTATGGGGGAACTACAAAACAACTATCGAGCCAATCTTTCTACTTAAAAAAAAGCCATAAGAATTGTCACCCAATCTGATTATTACGCACCAACCAACCCACTATTCATTCAACTAAACACCCTAAAACTGTCAAGATATAGTAGATCTAAATACTGCAATAACAATGTATAAGGCACACAATCACCTGCTCCCTAGCTGTATCCAAGAGCTGTTCTGGCCTAGAGAGACCCGCTACAACTTAAGGGGCACTGCCATGTTCAAACAAACAAATGCTAGAATAAACACCAAAGAGAAAATGGTATAGATCAAAAATAGTAGATACATAATATGTATCTACTATTTTTGATCTATACCATTTTCACAAAACTAAAAAACAAACAAAACAAAACAATTTCAATGTTCTATAGGCCTATTATAGAACATTGACATTATGTTTTGTTTTGTATTCTTTGTTTGTTTTCTAGTTTTGTTGTTTTTGTTCTGTCTTGTTCCTGTTAACTGTTTAGTCTTTCTTTGTTTTTCTTCTTTTGTTGTGTTTGCTTTGTTGTATTATTTCACCTTAGTAGTTGTCAAATATAGTGCAGTCACTTTAAGATAGCACACAACTCTGAGAAAACCCCTAAGCCTTTCCAGGCAATGGATAAAAACCTTTGGAAAATACCTTTAAAACAGTTAGAGGACGCAAGAATACAGACCACACCGGAAAATATAATATAGGGTAATTTTAGTCAAGATAATTAAATTTGCAAATAATGTATTGCCGATTCGGAAAGTAGAATCACATAATCCAAGTTTACAGAAATAATCCAATGTCCGAATAAAGTTCCTGGCATTGCACATTCTTTAAGATGGAGATGTCAGTTTGTTTTTCTATCGTGATTGGAGGCGAATAGTCCATATCCGGTGATGTCAGCTGACAAGGACCCACATGGAGAACGCTGGCGATGGTTGGCAGCCCCTGATTGGTCCGAGAAGCGATGATGTTGTGTCACAAGACGATGATGAAGTCATCAGAGGCTGTTCCCCTCTGGCTGTGAGGAGAATGGCGACAGAGATATCATAAATGATAGGGCCCCGACATATTTGTTATGAAGACTGTGGATGGAGACAAGGTCACAAACAGGGAATAGGCCAGAGTTAAAATGATTAGGGACCTATCTAACGGGACAAATATGACATGGAGAAATATCATTTCCATCAGTTACCTTGGTGATTGATCGAGGATTGTCACCAGAGGAGTTAAAGAATGGCACATGGGGGTAGAGAGAGGAGAAGCAGGGTAAATAACCTCCTGAACATACATTGCACCAACTCTATTAAATACCGTAGATAGGCCTAATGTTTACCCATCATAAGATTACAGAGTAGACATTTACATGAATAGTTTGCATAATTACATGAACGCTTACCTCTAAACTGGCAGTCTGTTAGCCTCACTTGAGTTAAATCTGTTGTCTGAATCTGATGAAAAGGTTTACCCCATTAAACTGGGTGCCTTTATTAGCTCTGCGCAAAATAGGCGCTTTGAGGGCTCTTGCTTTGTAGGCGAGCCTGCTGCTTCCAGCACTGAAACCCCAAGGTAGGAGTTACAGTAGGATAGTCCAAAACAACCACAAAGCCCAGAGCATGGGTTCTCCTTCATTGAGGTATTACAGGAAGGAGCTGCCGTATGTGTATTTCTTATTGAACTGTTTGTCCAGGTCCCAGCTTTCCACAAACTGTGCACATGGTCAATACTTTCTCAAACACATTCTTTGGCGATCCCCACATCACTGGCAGCATTTCAGTCGTCTTCATGAAACAAAACCTTGCTGCAGTGTAGCCAGAGTAAAATCATACTCCATCAAGCTCCTCTGCCTGTTCACCCAGCCAGTGTCAACTTCCGATCCCTGAGCTGCGCTCACAGAGTAGAAACAATAAGCATCACAAGTCTGGTTGACAGTAAAAACAATATTCAATTAAAAAAACATCCACAAAGAAAAAAGGAATTAAATTAATAATTAAAAGCACTGCACACATACCCTTTTCTTCTCCTTCTTGATCGCCTCAACTGGGACATGGTTCTTCAATGGAGTTTTAGTGCACAGCTCGTAGGAGCGTAGAATCTCACCAGTGTCCAACATGGAAGACTTCCTCAACGGCTTTTACCTTTGGGTTAAGGTTGATAACAGTGTATCGATACACAATAGATTAATGAATATGTACAGTCAATCAATGTTATTTTTTGTAATCTTGTGATCATGAAAGCGTGCATACCTTTTGAAGTCTGGCTTTGTCCTAGAATTTCTTCATGGGCCAAGAACGTCTGAAAACGAACAAATAGGCCTACACATAAAATACACAATGTTTTAAAGTTAATTAATACTTTTTTAATATTTGAAGTCAACAGGCTAGACCATATATGTCAAACTCAAGGCCCGGGGGCCAAATCAGGCCCGTGAATGAATTATCTTTGGCCCGCGGCATGATATTTAATTAGTATTAGAACTGGCCCTCTGGTATATTGCACGGACCACCAGAATACTACAAGTCCCACCATGCACTGCGAGTGCATTGTCACGTATCAGGGCCCGCAAGCGCAAGCATGCGTCTTCTCTTCACTATTGATCACCAGTGAAAGTATATCATTTGTGGTCGACTTTCAGCTACCCCTCTACAAAAAAATGGCCCCGTGTGTTGAAACACAGTCCGGCCCTCGACTTGTACCAATTTCTTTATTTTGGCCCACTGTGTATTTGAGTTTGACATCCCTGGGCTAGACTGTAGGTTACCTTAGCGATATGCCATTTTGTTCTTCTGCCAGTTTTTCATGGAAGTCAGACTGGTGTCTGCTCCTTGTGTGAACTCGTTTAGTCCTCTGCCTCCAATGTTTACACAGATCACACTGTAGTATTAGATTACATTAATATTACTGACCACCAATGGACTGTAATGCTTTTCTTTAAGTTTAATTTCCCTTAAGTTTCATTTTCCAGCCTCCATAACATGAGTCCATGTGCTCATAGAACAGAGCACCAAACAGTGTGCAAGCAAACGGTTTCTCCTGTCGTTTAAGCCATCGAGTTGTCATTTTACAGAAATGAATAGCCATCTGTCTAGCTGTTATCTGGATACACAATTGCAATTACATTTAATCAACCCGTTAATTTTGTCTCAAGTAACCATACCTCTCTGAAACAGTGATAAGCACATAAATTGAAGGCTTTCTCCACCAGACACATACTCAGCTCTTTGTGTTGTTCTTATCCAGCTGTTGATTTTGTCTCAAGTAAACAATCAACAATGTCATATAACATATAGCTTTATACCTGACCACCACCAGTCAGCAGCTGAGTCTGGCGGATCTGGGATGCCTTCTTTTTGGTCCACATTTTTATATCAGACCACTTCTTCTTGACCTAATGAACGGTAATTATTAATTAATGTGTGATTAAACAAAATACACAAGTTTAAACATGAGCCTGCATGCATAATACATGGATATTTACCTGTTAACTGACAGGCTGTTTGCTCTTCATTGGAGTCCAGTTGTCTGACTCCAAAGGGGGAAAAAAAGAATAGACGGCGATCTTCCAGTGTTGGGGAAATAGCGCTGAAACTCCCTGAAGGGGTTCGGGCAGGTGTTGGAATAGTCCAAACCGACCCCAAGCCCAGAGCCAATGTGGGCTCTCCTTCATTGAGGTGGTACAGGAAGGAGCCGCCGTACGCGTTTCTGTCCAGAGGCCAAACCACCGAATGCTCCACTCTGCCCGGCTGCCATTTCTCCTCATCAATCACCCACAAATCTTTCAGGCCGATGGCGTACGTCTGTGGTTCACAGCTCTCTTTCAGGCTGATTTTTTTATAGAGCTGTTTGGCCAGGTGTCCATGGCAAGTTGGAAACCCTCCTTGCATCCTACTTAGCGTGAAGCTCCATACCTCTCTCAAACACTTCCATTAGTGATAACCACATAAATAGCTGCTGTCATCATGAAACAAAACTTCGGCTGAAGCATAGCCAAATAGTTTGGATGGTTATTCATCGACAAACCAGGCAGTATGGTGACAGGGATCCTGTATTCATCTGTTCGGATGCTGAAGATGGTGTCTGGTAATAGTTGGTTTAGAGCCATGGTCTCCTTCTCCTACTGACAGTTTGGGCTGTGATATAGGAGGCTTTCTCCACCAGACATACTCAGCTCTTTGTGGTGTTCTTAGCCAGCGGTTTGAGTCGAATGGCTGCTGACAGGCCAGCTGGTCCTCCACCTTCAGTCACTGCTTTGGCTTCATCAACAAACTTCTGGTCAGAGGATCACAATGGAAATAAAATAAGCTCCCGATTTTTACGCAATTACATTTAATCAACCCGTTAATTTTGTCTCAAGTAAACAATCGACAATGTCATATAACATATAGCTTTATACCTGACCACCACCAGTCAGCAGCTGAGCCTGGCGGATCTGGGATGCCTTCTTTTTGGTCCACATTTTTATATCAGACCACTTCTACTTGACCTAATGAACGGTATACATTAGCGCTTTTCAAAGTCTAGGCTATCACATATGTATTTATTATTCAAATCTATATTCAAGTATATTCAAACATGTCAAACAAACCCTCTGCTGCTTGGCCAGGTGTCCATGGCAACCCTCGATGCATCCTACTTAGCATGAAGCTCCATACCTCTCTGAAACACTTCCGCTTCGGAATAGTTCCGCTTCTTTGCCGTCTTTGCTCCACCTCCGTAAGAGTGGTCTGGATCAGTCTGGTCTGGATCAGTGGTCTGGATCAGTGAGGTCAGAGGTCAGAGTGGTCTGGATCAGTCTGGTCAGAGGATCACAATGGAAATAAAATAAGCTCACCATTTCTAAGCAATTACATTTAATCAACCCGTTAATTTTGTCTCAAGTAACCATGCCTTTCTGAAACACTTCCATTAGTGATAACCACATAAAAAGTGGCAATTCCTTTCACGTAATACTAAATTACAGATGTCTTAATAATATATACATTGATTGCTTCATGCTTCAAGATTCTCGATATGCATTGACTGCAATTGGTTACATTACATGGAAATGTCACAATATAGAACTTAATTTCCACAAACATAGAAGCTTCTTGGACAAGGTGTCCATGGTTACCCTCCCCAAACCATATTACTCTAGCATGGAGCTCCTCAATACAGTATATGAGACACATGCTGCAAACTGACAAAACACAAGCAAACTCATGAAATACATAGCATTGTCTGGTGCATCAAGCCGAGAAACGGTTATATTGCACAATGACGGCCAGATGGTGCCTTGAAATTGCAAGTTCTCTCAGTCGATGTTCAATTTCAAAACGTATGATGGTTTGTGTGTGTGTGTGTGTGTGTGTGTGTGTGTGTGTGTGTGTGTGTGTGTGTGTGTGTGTGTGTGTGTGTGTGCGGGGTAACGGTTTGGATAGATAATGGTCTGGTGTAGCCAGTTACACAAGGATAACTAATAATTTAAAGTGGGAATAAGATAAATGATATATTGACTGCATACTGTATACACCAGACAATGTGCCAACCAAAGAAATTAGTCAGAACCAGGGATTAAAGGTTAACTGAAAATTATTATTAAACTTCAAACAGAAAATAAACAACTTTAGGAAAAACAAAAACAAAGGGGTGGTGACTTGGAGTCCCAGTTTCAGTTCACTTTCTATTCAGTTTCTTTCCTTTCTGAAGAACCATATTTCCTAGCATGTGTGCGGGGGGAAGGGGGGAAGGGGGGTTCAGAGTTCCGGGTCGGCCCACCAGGTACCATCCAGTACCAGAACCATCCAGGGGGAATCCTTTCAGAACACAAAAACCTGACTTGAAAGACCAGGTGTCCAAATCAGCTTTTGTTCTAAATCACTGTTGTACAACACAAATTGTTATCAAATAAACTATCAATTCATAAGTAAAGAACTTGATTTGATCAAGTTGTTTATACATGATTTCCATTAACCAAATCAGTTTCTAGCATGCATTTGTTTTAGAAAATAAAATACAAAAAGTACATTTCAAATCATTCCAAAAGTGTTAAGTTCAAACATAAATCAAATACTTCATCAAATGAAAATAACTGAAATTACTCTACAAACAGTCAACCAAATGATGCATTCACATTAAGACACCAGGCCTACATAACTCACCACTGAGTAAGAAGGGAATTGTGTAGAATTCAGTGTAGCATCAGCTGCTGCATGCTGCTGTCAAACATTTCGGCCATCTTGGACAGAGTGGAGGTGGGCGTGGAAAGTGTAGGACATGATGTCACCATAGACATATAAACGTAGGCTCTTCCGACTCTGGATAGCTTGTCAAAATTTAAGGCACAATTTTTCCAGAGATTCCTTGCGAAGCATGAGCGGAAGCTTGTCAAGCAATGCATGACATAAGTCCCAGAAAAGACGCACTGTGATTGGGCAGTAGTCACTTGAGTGATAGCAAGAGACATGGAGGAGTCACATAAGTGATGTCACTTGGGCAGCGACTCAGCGTGCCTTCAGCAAATGTCTTCAGCACTTCTATATAAGAAAGCTGCGAGAACTGTTGTTTTGTGTTCACTCTTTAATATTTTCTGCTAGTAATCCCCCTAGCTGGCTCTGATGCTGGAATAGTCCAAACCGACCTCGAAGCCCAGAGCCACCGTGGGTTCTCCTTCATTGAGGTGGTACAGGAAGGAGCCGCTGTATGTGTTTCTGTTCAGAGGCCAATTAACCCACCGAATGCTCCACTCTGCCCGGCCGCCATTTCTTCTCATTAATTATCCACAAATCTTTCAGGCCGATGGCGTACGTCTGTGGTTCACAGCTCTCTTTCAGGCTGAATTGTTTATAGAGCTGCTTGGCCAGGTGTCCATGGCAACCCTCCCCGCATCCTACTTTAGCGTGAAGCTCCATACCTCTCTGAAACACTTCCGCGATCCCCACATCACTGGTAGCATTTCTGTCGTCGGCATGAAACAAAACCTTGCTGCAGTGTAGTCAGAGTAAAATCATACTCCATCAAGCTCCTCTGCCTGTTCACCCAGCCAATGTCAACTTTCGATCCCTGAGCTGCGCTCACATAGAGGAGTAGAAACAATAAGTGTCAAAACTCACAGTAAAAACAATATTCAATTACAACAACAAAAAATTGTAATTAAATTAATGATTAGAAAAAAAGCATTGCACATACCCTTTTCTTCGCCTTCTTGATTGCCTCAACTGGGACATGGTTCTTCAATGGAGTTTTAGTGCACAGCTCGTAGGAGCGTAGAATCTCACCACAGTGTCCAGCATGGAAAACTTCCTCAACGGCTTTTACCTTTGGGTTAAGGTTGATAACAGTGTATCGATACACAATATATTAATGAACATGTACAGTCAATCAATGTTATTTTATGTAATCTCTTGTGATCATGAAAGCATGCATACCTTTTGAAGTCTGGCTTTGTCCTAGAATTTCTTCATGGGCCAAGAACGTCTGAAAACAAACAAATACACAAAATACAATAAATGTTTTAAAGTCAATACATCTTTGAAGTCAACAGGCTAGCCGCTAGACTGTAGGTTACCTTAGCCATATGCCATGTTGTTTAGTTTTTAATGGAAGTCAGACTGGGATTTGGGATTGCCCCTGTAAAAAAAATCTACTCGTTTATATGACTATGATGTTTTGTATTTGTCATTACATTTATCTCCACCAGACACATACTCTTTGTTGTGTTCTTAGCCAGCTGTTTGAGTCGAATGGCTGCTGACAGGCCAGCTGGTCCTCCACCTTCATTCACTGCTTTGGCTTCATCAACAAACTTCTCCATCTCTGTGCCCTCTATAGCTATCTTATCTCTGGGGATTGTAGTGTGTTCTAATGCGTTGCAACTGAAGAGATCCATATATAGCCTACAGAATTGTAGAATACTAAATTACAGTAAGGCTGTACCCTAGCCCTGTTTTTAGGACTCGAACATTTGCAGGAATTTCCGAGCGAACATCCGAACCATTTGGTTAATTGGTTCTAATTTATTTATTTCTCAGAGTGCTTTTAACCAGGCTGCAATTCATAAATAGATCCTCCGGGGCGACGTTGCATAGACTATCAGTGAAATAATGGTTAAGTTCATCAGGGGTTGGTGAGGGTTGCTACCGGGTTGGCCGACCGGGAAGGTGTGCATTTTGTGTGGATACAACCGTCTTTACTTTTAATACACGAAATGACAACACGAGATATCCGTCTTGAACATGATCAGAGCGCAGCGCGTCTCCCCCTCTCTCTCTCCCAACACACACGCGTGCGCGCGGGCACACACACACACACACACACACACACACACACAATACGTGAGATGGCTGATGGTTGAAGATGCTTGATATGCATTGACTGCAATTGGTTACAATACATGGAAATATCACAATATAGAACTTCATTTCCACAAACATAAACTGTCCATAGAGATGTGCACCCCCAAGTATTTGAACTCTCTGACCCTTTCCACTGCAGCACCCCCGATCTGGATGGAAGAGTGGTTGGTCTCCTGTAGTCCAAGATCAGCTCTTTTGTTTTGTCGAAGTTGAGAGCCAGGTTGTTCTCATTGATAATAAAATGTTCAATCAGTCAGAACAAACAAAGAGGTATAGGAGGGCACACCAATAGTCAATATAGCCATCAACAGATCAGGAGGGGGGGGGGGGGGGGGGAGAGGGAAATAAGTCCAACCCAAGTAGGCTACTGGACCTGAAGAAAGGTCCAGTAGCATAGAGAGGGTATTAGATGAAGTTCCATGTTGAGGCCATTAGGGGCTAAAGTATTCAAAGACTTCTACCCCTAAAGAAGAAAATACATTGCGAAGCTGTGGGTTAGATTTCAAAATGTGCCAGTGCTTGTTGAGAATGGGTTTAATACATTCAACAGCTCTGGAGTATTTTGTGATTAACAGTGGGACTGTTTTGCTTATTATTATTATTATTATTATTATTATTATTATTATTTTAGGGACCTCATTTAGAAAGGTTAAAGGTTTTTCTGTAAAACCTCGTCTGAATTTATCAACCATTGTACTGGAGTGTTTGGTAAAATCATTTGGGTCAAATGTGCATGTGTTTGAGCCTGCAAAGCTGACTGTAAGGCAGGCTATATTCTTCAATGTGGATGGCAGCCTGGCAGCTGTCTGCTCTGAGAAGGTTGTTCTGGTCAGTGGGTTCGGTGTATAATTCTGTGTAAAAGACGTCATCCTTACGGATTATCCAGGTGTCCAAAGAAAATAAACTTTATGAAGATCATAATTCACAGTAAACTTTAGATGTTCTGAGGAAGAGTTAAGAAAATTACAGAATTAATTTAAAAGGTCAACAGAGCCTTTAAAAAGGAAGAAATATATACTCAACATGCAATGAGCAGATTTGAAGAGAAAGGGTTGACAACACTGTTGAGGATTTTCATTTTCCCACAAAAAAATCATAGAAAGTGAGAAGTGGCGTTATATTGCGATTGAAAATAGAAGGTGTACCAAGCACTCGCTTGCAAAGGGCAGCAGCCACGGCCATGACAGAGGCAAAGTGGGGCAGTTTGGAGAATCCACGGAGAAGGACTTTCTGACTAATCTGACTCCGCCAGATTGAAGAAGAGCTTGCTTCACACTCGTTACACAAACTACTTCCATCTGGAATTGCTGTAGCCCACTCCCTGAAGAAGACGGGCTCTTTTTTTTCAAGCTACTTGGCAGGTCATTGGCAGATCCCGCCCGTAGCTGCTGCCGATTGGTCAGAACCGCGGCTAGTTCGGTTCATCACTACTGCGGCAGCGATTCCAGATGGAAGCTGTGTTGTGAACTTGTGAATCAATCTGACTGTGTCAGATGGGGTTACTTCGGAGAGCAACAAAGTGTTTCTGACACTCATGACATTCGAATAAGGAAGTCGTCGAGCGGTGTTAGAAACACTTTGAGGAATTCCTGAACCCAGTGAGATCAGACCCACCCTCCCAGACAGGAGCAGGGCTTGAGTATTGGGGAGTATGGGGTACCGGCGTCAAACTCCATGGTGGAAGTGACTGAGGTAGTTAAACAACTCCACAGTGCCAAAGACCCAGGGGTTGATGAGATCGTACCAGTAATGCTGAAGGCTCTCGGTGTTGAGGGGCTCTCTTGGTTGAGACGTCTTTTCAAGATTGCGTGGAAGTCTGGGACAGTACCTTTAAGCAAGGGGACCAGAGGGTGTGTGCCAACTCTAAGCATCACACTGCTCACTCTTCCTGGGAAAGTTTACACCACAACAAAGATATTATGCGTAGGGCATTCAATCTCTGTATGCCCAAAGCGAGAGCTGTGTCCGAGTGTTGGGCAGTATGTCGGATTTGGTTCCTGTCCCAATCTATAAATGTGAGCAGTTCTTCCCTGTTAGGGCCGATTCATACTCCTATTTTAGAGCCGAATAACAGTCGGTTCGGCGCTGTAGAGCCTACAATGTGACGTCATTTGAGGTTCGGGGGGGGGGGGGGGGGGGGGGGGGGTACCGTCCTAAAGTCGGCTCTTCGGTGCTACTGAAAATTTCTACAGCGCCGAAACAGCGGTAAAATAGGAGTATGAATCGGCCCTTATACCTTGAAGAAGGGATTTTGTTGCCAAAACGTTGGTCTAATAATACAAGTTTTTTGCATTGCGACTATGAGCTGTGCGACCTCTCCTTCGTTTTCAATCAATCAAACATGGCATCATGGGTGTGGAAACCAAACCTCTGTCATTGTACTGATGTCATAGTGCTGACATCATATAGACGGCAGTCGTCATAGACTGTTCACCAAGTACTCTGATAAAGAGAAATGCACAATACAGGCCAAAGTCTGGTCGACCGTGGCGGACACACAGAGTGTCATGTTTCTAGCCAGCAGATATCCAGTTCACGCCCACAGGTGTATTCGGACCCTGGAAGCGGTCATAGCCGGTCATGCCACTCCACAGCCGTCCACGCTTCTGCACAAACGGACCCGCTCTTCAGCCGCGACCCCTCCGCGCATTACGACACACCACACGATCCACCCCAGAGATGAAGACCCGCGATGGGAGGGCACGGAGATGGAGAGGTCTGCCGATACGTACGACGTGGTGGTCGTCGGCGGAGGACCCGCCGGCCTGTCGGCGGCCATCCGACTCAAACAGCTGGCCAAGGAACACGACAAGGAGCTGAGGGTGTGTCTGGTGGAGAAGGCCTCCCACATCGGAGCCCACACGCTGTCCGGAGCCTGTCTGGAGCCCACGGCGCTCCACCAACTGTTCCCCGACTGGAAGGAAAGGGGGGCTCCTTTACACACGCCCGTGACGGAGGACATCTTCAGCATCCTGACGGAGAAGTACAGGATCCCCGTTCCCATGCTGCCCGGTTTGCCCATGAACAACCACGGAAACTACGTCGTGAGGCTGGGGCACTTTGTGCGTTGGCTGGGCGAGCAGGCGGAGGAGCTGGGGGTGGAGCTGTACCCGGGCTACGCCGCCGCCGAGGTCTTGTTTCACGAGGACGGTAGCGTGAAAGGGGTCGCCACCAACGACGTGGGGATCGCCAAGGACGGCTCGCCGAAAAAAGACGTGTTCGCGAGAGGTATGGAGCTCTGCGCTAAAGTAACACTGTTCGGCGAGGGTTGCCACGGACACCTGGCCAAGCAGCTCTATGAAAGATTGGGCCTGAGAGAGAGCTGTGAACCACAGACGTACGCCATCGGCCTGAAAGAGCTGTGGGTGATCGATGAGGAGAAATGGCGGCCGGGCAGAGTGGAGCATTCGGTGGGTTGGCCCCTGGACAGAAACACGTACGGCGGCTCCTTCCTGTACCACCTCGACGAAGGAGAGCCCACGGTGGCTCTGGGCTTCGTGGTCGGTTTGGACTACTCCAACGCCTACCTGAACCCCTTCAGGGAGTTCCAGCGCTGGAAGCACCACCCGTCCGTCGCCCCGACGCTGGCGGGAGGCCGAAGGATCGGATACGGCGCCAGAGCCCTAAACGAGGGAGGGCTCCAGTCTCTGCCGAAGCTGTCCTTTCCCGGAGGGCTGCTGATCGGCTGCAGTCCCGGCTTCATGAACGTCCCAAAGATCAAAGGAACCCACACGGCCATGAAGAGCGGCATGCTCGCCGCCGAGGCCGTCTTCCCTAAAGTCGTCGCAGAGGACCTCCCGTCAGAGACGGCTGGACTCCACGTCGCGGAGTATTCCGACAACCTGCGGAAGTCGTGGGTGTGGAAGGAGCTGCACGCCGTGAGGAACATCAGGCCGTCCTTCCATAGCTACTTTGGTCTGTACGGAGGGATGATTTACACCGGGATCTTCTACTGGATGTTCAGAGGGAAAGAACCCTGGACACTCCACCACCGCGGTCTGGACGCCGCTCGGCTGAAAGCGGCTAAAGACTGCACCCCCGTGGAATACCCCCGGCCGGACGGGGCGCTCAGCTTTGACCTGCTGTCCTCCGTGGCTCTGAGCGGCACCGACCACGAGGCCGACCAGCCGCCCCACCTCACCCTGAAGGACGACAGCGTTCCAGTGGCCAGGAACCTGGCCATCTACGATGGACCCGAACAACGGTACTGTCCGGCGGGCGTCTACGAGTTTGTGCCCACCGAGACGGGCGGCGGCATGCGGCTGCAGATCAACGCTCAGAACTGTGTCCACTGCAAGACCTGTGACATCAAGGACCCCAGTCAGAACATCAACTGGGTCCCCCCGGAGGGCGGTGGAGGGCCGGCCTACGACGGGCTGTGATGTGGTGTTTTGAGATGCCGCTTTTTGTCCCCACACGTCTCAATATCTGCCATTGACAATGAAAGGAGAAATTAGGTCAAATGTCTGCCAAATATGACGTAAATTTAACCAACCAATCACATAAATTCAGTTCATAAGAGGATGATGATAAGTGCGCCACTCACTTCACACGGGTGTGATTTTGATATCATTCATATGACAAGGTATTTGTCATATGGGGTAGGACTATAGAGCGTCGCAGTCCCTCCCCCTTTCAGAACAACGAGTGGCCCAGGAAATGATTCTCCATTCATTTTCTCCATAGGCTTTTCAAAAAGTATTTATATACAGACGGTTACACCGCGGACAAAGCCAACTCGGATCGTAACAAATCATGACAACAAACAGGCGTCAACACTATTTGTTTTGTTTTTCTTCTTATAAATTATTTGATCGGCCCAAAACATTGTGTTCATTGTCATGATTTGTCACGATCCGAGTTGGCTTTGTCCGCGGCGTAACCGTCTTTATATAAATACTTTTTGAAAAGCCTATGGAGAAAATTAATGGAGAATCATTTCCTGGGCCACTCGTCGTTCTGAAAGGGGGCGGGACTGCGACGCTCTATAGAGGATGACCTTACCTGACCATTGTGGCCACATGAGATTGAATGAGCAGTGGTGGAAAGTACAATAATCCAATATTTGCCTCTGAGGTGTAGTAGAAGAACGTTTTGAAAATTGGTAATAAACCAGTAATACTTTTTTGTACTACATCTCAGAGGCAAATATTGTACTTTTACTACACTACAATGATTTGTTACTTTGTAGATTTGGATTATATACAGTATATATATATTAGGTATATGTTCAAGCTCACAATGCGTGGCACCATTGTGAGTTTGTAGATCAGCCATTTTCAATTATTTTATATTTCATACATTTGAAAACATTGCAATGGGACTTTATGCGTAATGAATAGGCTGCTATTCTTTGATATATATATATATATATATATATATATATATATATATCTTTGATATAAATATATATATATATATCAAAGAAGTCCCATTGCAATGTTTTCAAATATATATATATATATATATATATAAAATACTTTTATATTTTGATGCCAATGCTTTTGTAGTTTTACTCGATAACATTTTGAATACCAGACTTTCACTAGTATTTCTCCAGTGTGTTATATACTTTGATACTCTGTCTCAGGCCGCTCAAATTTTATATCACACACTAGATTTTCTCAAATCTTTGAATATACATTATTTCAGAGTTTCAGTTTTTAGCTCAAATCTTTACTTCCGGGGGGGGGGGGGGGGGGGTCCCTGGAACAACATATTTTCAGATGGGGTTCCGTGGCCAAATATATATATTTCTGGGGGTCCTTGACATGAAAAAAAACGTTGAGAACGTTTTGACTGAAATGACCGAATCTGTCCGTCGTCATTTCCGGTTAAACAGACGTAAACTTCCGCTAGCTTTCTGCACTGTGTTACACAGTTATCTGTCCCCGGTCCCGCATCCAGTCGTTGGATTATTTCATATCTAAGTCTAATCAAGCCCTGAGTATCGCATTTTGAGCAGCTATGCACATAAAGACCGCGTGACACCCACACAACAAGGCCACGGAGGGAGCTGGTTCCATCGGAGGGAGCTGGTTCCATCAGAGGGAGCTGGTTCCATCAGAGGGAGCTGGTTCCATCGGAGGGAGCTGGTTCCATCGGAGGGAGCTGGTTCCATCGGAGGGAGCTGGTTCCATCAGAGGGAGCTGGTTCCATCAGAGGGAGCTGGTTCCATCGGAGGGAGCTGGTTCCATGGAGGGAGCTGGTTCCATCGGAGGGAGCTGGTTCCATCGGAGGGAGCTGGTTCCATCGGAGGGAGCTGGTTCCATCGGAGGGAGCTGGTTCCATCGGAGGGAGCTGGTTCCATGTCCTAATGCATATCAAACTGCCTGGGGTCTCCTTGAACTAAATAAAACACTTGGAACCACTGAAAACCAATCCTGATACTATCGGGGCTTGCATGGTTTCCAAAGTAGTAGATGTGTTACCAGTGGTTCTCCGCTGTCAAAGCCCATTCAATGAATGTACGTCAGACATACGAGTTGGAGATCTGTGATTGGATGTGAGACTATAGGGCAGTGGGTGTCGGTCCTGTTAAAATCGAGGAGCCCCAGTTAACGGGGTAACTCTCCACCCAATCTGGGAACCCATTAGGGGGAAAAAAACAGTTGTTTGTTTGCTTTGAAGGTGCCTCTGGGGGGGGCGCCCAATAGAATGTGGATGTCGGCCTTTTTGGTCCACCCTCAGCCCTCCTCTTCGGGTGAGGCGCTTTTACGTCTTCATTCCACTAATCCACTAATGTTCACACGTTCTGAATGCCCCATGACGACAGATTCAGTAGCGCAGCTCGGAATCTGTTCTTGAGAGATTACCACCAAACAAACAGATGACTAGAGCAGTAGGTTGGAGGGTGTGGGGGGGAAAAAAAGTTTCTGGATGCACCCGAGAGCAGACACCCGAGAGCAGACACCGACAGAAATTCAACAGACGCTTTCCAACACCACCGACGTCAGTGTGGTAGATGGCTATACCTTTAGGTCCTGGACACATATGTACACTGTTAAGAGTTACAGAAACCAACAAGTGCTCATTTGGTTCATCACACAATCAATCATGACACAAACTAGCTATTCCTCCCCGGGGGTGCGTGGGACTTTCGCCGTACAGTTTTAGACCGCGATGGAGACGCGCCAACTCGGAGCTGTTCAAGTTGCAACCCGAAAGATAGACACAGCAAAGTAAATCCCTACACTGAACACAGCGGAGCGCGTCTTACCCCACTGACGGCCCCTCACCCAATCACAAGCTCCTTCCCTCCCTGGGAAAAGCTATAGGCCGACCCCTGGGGGTCTCCCTGGAATCCTGGTCGTTTGAGAGCGACCGGACCGGACCAGGCCCAGAGGCAGCGGGCGTCCGACCGATCATAGTTTGATGAACCAGTAGAGGACGAAAAAGACAGCGAGGCTGAACAGCGCCATGTAGCAGAGGTGCACGGACGGGCTGTGTCTGGCCAGGTCTTTCACCTTGCCCATGGCGGTGCCCAGCAGACCCCCTGCCGAGTCAAAGTCCGTGTCCATCTCCTCCAGCATCCTGTTGTGGTGCTTGACCTCCCTTCCGATGTCAATCGTCAGGCTCTTCAGAGCGGTGACCTTGGAACTGAGACCCTCTCTTAGATGTTCGTTCACGTCTTGGTAGACGTTGTCCCCACTCGCTGCATAGTCCATTGAACCTTCCCCACGCCTCATATCGACTTATGTGGAAGTATTATTGGCATAGAACCGGCTGTGCAAGATGCAGGACAATCTCTCATATACCTCTGACACTGTGTGTCTGTTTATAAGCCAATCTTGCATCATCAAATGTGACGTCAGTCTTGCCCGAATATGGAGGTCCACATGGCTCCAGAGTGGCCTCCAGGTGTTACAGACAGGAAGTTGGTTGCACACTGGACGCGTTTCTCTGAAAACCGATAGAGAAACGCAGCTAAAGATGGCTCTGTAAATAAACGACATTAATTTACTACATACAATGGCACGATATTTTTCTACTCTGTCTGTGTCTCATATAGGAGGGCTGTGGGCAGTTTAGAAATCGTCTTCCAGGGACATGATCATTAGGCAGATTATTTTTTAAACAAGATTCTTTTACAAAAATATTTAGATTATCATTATCGTGAGAACGATGGCTTCTATTGTCCCATTGCAACTTTTCAGGACTAGAAAGCACTGCAGTTTCTATTAGCTTGTATTCCTCATCGATGTCGTCACTGGAAGACGGTTTCTGAACTGCCCACAGCCCTCCTATATGAGACACAGACAGAGTAGGAAAAAAAAATGCACCATTTCTTCATGATTATTAGTGAGGACCTATTATACGAAGATATGTTGAAAAGTGGTGAAGTGGTCCCTTAACCCATTCTGACCGGGCACCCATTTTGGTGTCGGCATCATGTTATGCTTTAGCTATTGAAAAATAGCAGATCTACAAGCTCATATCGCGCCACCGAGTGGCGCGATACGAGCTTGTAGGTCTGCTATTTTTAAAAAAATCGAAGAACGACTGACATTTTTTTAATCTGATCTCAGGTCAGAATGGGTTCATCAGACCAGTGTGTGTCCAGTGGAAACCTCGTATGAATCTGATCTCGGGTCAGAACGGGTTAAGAGATGTAAATTATAGCCCGGGCCAGTTTGAGGAGTGCATTAGGTTGTACTTTACGTGTCCTCTGAGCCCTGCAGTGACACGTGGGGTACGTATGGCTTCAGGGTGCTGTTGAACTCTGCATGACGGAAACCCAAGACACCTTTCATTATTATGATGACATCATGTTGCATTGCAACCCCCAGATCTCCCCCCGCCGGGCCAGAACCTGTATTGGGTTTCATGAGTGGACCTGGCAGTGCAGCGCGGCCGGGCCAGCGTTTAACCCATTCTGAACGGGAACGCATTTTGGTGTTAGCATCATATTATGCTTTAGCTATTGAAAAATAGCAGATCTACAAGTAGGTCTGCTATTTCTGAAAAATCAAAGAGCGACTGACATTTTTAGAAGCTGATCTCAGGTCAGAATGGGTTTAATCAGACCAGTGTGTGTCCAGTGGAAACCTCGTATGAATCTGATCTCAGGTCAGAATGGGTTAAGTGTACCAAAACCACCACAACACAACTGCTTATTACATAGGGGGGGGGGGGGGGGGGGGGGTCTCATCTGATGCTCGCTTATGGTAATATATTAGAGTCTTCAATCCTTTCGTGGAGGTAGTCCAAGGGACAAGGGCAGACAAAACACACGCACGCACGCACACACACACACACACACACACACACACACACACACACACACACACACACACACACACACACACACACACACACACACACACACACACACACACACACACACACACACACACACACACACACACACACACACACACACACACACACACACACAGTAGAGGGTATATGCACGTGACGTGACATCAGCATACCTGGAAGTTATGCATGAACGCCTACTGACAAAATTGAGAAAAAATAATAATAATATACGGTATATATATATATATATATATATATATACACACAAACTTTCTGGCCTTGACATCCAAACAGAAAAGTCCTTTATCCGATTGACATTAAATGACTTTAAACCACATTAAATTCACTTTGTCACTCACTTTGCCACTCACTTTGCCACTCGATCTGCCATTCACTTCATGCATGCGCATATCCTCTTATTCATTTATTCATTTCATTTGTCCGATATTCTTAATTAAAAAAAAAAGGTAAATAGTGCATTTATGTAATCCAAGGCGCTTTACATTCACGTTCATACACCGATTAGGGTGGAGGCGCGCCATGCAAGCTACCAGCCAGCACATCGGGAGCAATTTGGGGTTCAGTGTCTTGCCCAAGAGGACACTTCGACATGTGGACAGCAGGAGGAGGAGGGGGTGCCGGGATCCGAACCGCCGACCCATATGGATCATTGGACGACCTGCTCTACCTCCTGAGCCACACAGTCAGCCCCGCCAGTAACGATACTGTGTAAACCGATGGAGCAGCCATAGAGATGCGCGATAATACAAGTCCTTCGCCGCATCACGGCTCCATGCGCTGCTATAAGTCCAACTGAAACAAAAGTGTGTGTCCGCGTGAGGAGCGGAGGAGGAGGATTTGGGGTTGTGTACAACAACACGTGCCTCACGGCGGGCAGCGGGAAGCGGGGTTCAGTATGTTTAGCCAGTGCTCCGTTCATTTGTCACCGTGGAGAGAGCAGAGAGGACAGCTTAAGGAAAACGGCCGTCACTCAAGTGTCTGCGAACGCTCTGCGGAGCAGTGAGCATGTGTGAACGTGAATCACCGCTAATACGGAGGCCCTGTTAGGCCTTGGGTTCTTATAAACAGTGTGGTGTACAGTATAATTGATATGTATTCTCTCTCTCTCTCTCTCTCTCTCTCTCTACACAAACACAGTCCCACATATATAACAACTGACCCTGTGACCAGCATCTGTAAATCTGCTTTCCATTTTTCATATCCTGCTAGTTAACCCATTTTGGGGCGGGAACCCCTTTTGGTGTTTTAAACATTATGTTATAATTTGGCTATTGAAAAATAGCAGATCTACAAGCTCATATCGCGCCACCGAGTGGCGCGATACGAGCTTGTAGGTCTGCTATTTTTTAAAAATCTAAAAAAACGACTGACATTTTTAGAATCTGATCTCAGGTCAGAATGGGTTCATCAGACCAGTGTGTGTCCAGTGGAAACCTCGTATGAATCTGATCTCAGGTCAGAGATGTAAATGATAGCCCGGGCCAGTTTGAGGAGTGCATAGGTTGTACTTTACGTGTCCTCTGAGCCCTGCAGTGACACGTGGGGTACGTATGGCTTCAGGGTGCTGTTGAACTCTGCATGACGGAAACCCAAGACACGTTTCATTATTATGATGACATCATGTTGCATTGCAACCCCCAGATCTCCCCCCGCCGGGCCAGAACCTGTATTGGGTTTCATGAGTGGACCTGGCAGTGCAGCGCGGCCGGGCCAGCGTTTAACCCATTCTGAACGGGAACGCATTTTGGTGTTAGCATCATATTATGCTTTAGCTATTGAAAAATAGCAGATCTACAAGTAGGTCTGCTATTTCTGAAAAATCAAAGAGCGACTGACATTTTTAGAAGCTGATCTCAGGTCAGAATGGGTTTAATCAGACCAGTGTGTGTCCAGTGGAAACCTCGTATGAATCTGATCTCAGGTCAGAATGGGTTAAGTGTACCAAAACCACCACAACACAACTGCTTATTACATAGGGGGGGGGGGGGGGGGGGGGGTCTCATCTGATGCTCGCTTATGGTAATATATTAGAGTCTTCAATCCTTTCGTGGAGGTAGTCCAAGGGACAAGGGCAGACAAAACACACGCACGCACGCACACACACACACACACACACACACACACACACACACACACACACACACACACACACACACACACACACACACACACACACACACACACACACACACACACACACACACACACACACACACACACACACACACACACACAGTAGAGGGTATATGCACGTGACGTGACATCAGCATACCTGGAAGTTATGCATGAACGCCTACTGACAAAATTGAGAAAAAATAATAATAATATACGGTATATATATATATATATATATATATATACACACAAACTTTCTGGCCTTGACATCCAAACAGAAAAGTCCTTTATCCGATTGACATTAAATGACTTTAAACCACATTAAATTCACTTTGTCACTCACTTTGCCACTCACTTTGCCACTCGATCTGCCATTCACTTCATGCATGCGCATATCCTCTTATTCATTTATTCATTTCATTTGTCCGATATTCTTAATTAAAAAAAAAAGGTAAATAGTGCATTTATGTAATCCAAGGCGCTTTACATTCACGTTCATACACCGATTAGGGTGGAGGCGCGCCATGCAAGCTACCAGCCAGCACATCGGGAGCAATTTGGGGTTCAGTGTCTTGCCCAAGAGGACACTTCGACATGTGGACAGCAGGAGGAGGAGGGGGTGCCGGGATCCGAACCGCCGACCCATATGGATCATTGGACGACCTGCTCTACCTCCTGAGCCACACAGTCAGCCCCGCCAGTAACGATACTGTGTAAACCGATGGAGCAGCCATAGAGATGCGCGATAATACAAGTCCTTCGCCGCATCACGGCTCCATGCGCTGCTATAAGTCCAACTGAAACAAAAGTGTGTGTCCGCGTGAGGAGCGGAGGAGGAGGATTTGGGGTTGTGTACAACAACACGTGCCTCACGGCGGGCAGCGGGAAGCGGGGTTCAGTATGTTTAGCCAGTGCTCCGTTCATTTGTCACCGTGGAGAGAGCAGAGAGGACAGCTTAAGGAAAACGGCCGTCACTCAAGTGTCTGCGAACGCTCTGCGGAGCAGTGAGCATGTGTGAACGTGAATCACCGCTAATACGGAGGCCCTGTTAGGCCTTGGGTTCTTATAAACAGTGTGGTGTACAGTATAATTGATATGTATTCTCTCTCTCTCTCTCTCTCTCTCTCTCTACACAAACACAGTCCCACATATATAACAACTGACCCTGTGACCAGCATCTGTAAATCTGCTTTCCATTTTTCATATCCTGCTAGTTAACCCATTTTGGGGCGGGAACCCCTTTTGGTGTTTTAAACATTATGTTATAATTTGGCTATTGAAAAATAGCAGATCTACAAGCTCATATCGCGCCACCGAGTGGCGCGATACGAGCTTGTAGGTCTGCTATTTTTTAAAAATCTAAAAAAACGACTGACATTTTTAGAATCTGATCTCAGGTCAGAATGGGTTCATCAGACCAGTGTGTGTCCAGTGGAAACCTCGTATGAATCTGATCTCAGGTCAGAGATGTAAATGATAGCCCGGGCCAGTTTGAGGAGTGCATAGGTTGTACTTTACGTGTCCTCTGAGCCCTGCAGTGACACGTGGGGTACGTATGGCTTCAGGGTGCTGTTGAACTCTGCATGACGGAAACCCAAGACACGTTTCATTATTATTATGACATCATGTTGCATGTTGCAACCCCCAGATCTCCCCCCGCCGGGCCAGAACCTGTATTGGGTTTCATGAGTGGACCTGGCAGGCAGACGCGGGTCTGCAGCGCGGCCGGGCCAGCGTTTAACCCATTCTGAACGGGAACGCATTTTGGTGTTGGCATCATGTCGTGCTTTAGCTATTGAAAAATAGCAGATCTACAAGCTCATATCGCGCCACCGAGTGGCGCGCTATGAGCTTGTAGATCTGCTATTTTTGAAAAATCGAAGAGCGACTGACATTTTTAGAATCTGATCTCAGGTCAGAATGGGTTTAATCAGACCAGTGTGTGTCCAGTGGAAACCTCGTATGAATCTGATCTCAGGTCAGAATGGGTTAAGTGTACCAAAACCACCACAACACAACTGCTTATTACATATGGGGGGGGGGGGGGGGTCTCATCTGATGCTCGCTTATGGTAATATATTAGAGTCTTCAATCCTTTCATGGAGGTAGTCCAAGGGACAAGGGCAGACAAAACACACACACACACACACGCACGCACGCACGCACACACACACACACACACACACACACACACACACACACACACACACACACACACACACACACACACACACACACACACACACACACACACACACACACACACACACACACACACACACACACAATAGAGGGTATATGCACGTGACGTGACATCAGCATACCTGGAAGTTATGCCTACTGAAAAAATGGAGAAAAAAAATATATATACACAAACTTTCTGGCCTTGACATCCAAACAGAAAAGTCCTTTATCCGATTGACATTAAATGACTTTAAACCACATTAAATTCACTTTGTCACTCACTTTGCCACTCGATGCGCATACCCTCCATCTATGGGCCTTTTCATTTGTCCGATATTCTTAATAAAAAAAAAAAGGTAAATAGTGCATTTATGTAATCCAAGGCGCTTTACATAGTGCATTACATTCACGTTCATACACCGATTAGCGGCGGAGGCCATGCAAGCTACCAGCCAGCACATCGGGAGCAATTTGGGGTTCAGTGTCTTGCCCAAGAGGACACTTGTGGACAGGAGCAGGGGGAGCCGGGATCCGAACCACCGACCCATATGGATCATTGGACGACCTGCTCTACCTCCTGAGCCACACAGTCAGCCCCGCCGGTAACGATACTGTGTAAACCGATGGAGCTGCAGTCAGAGCCATAGAGATGCGCAACAATACAAGTCCTTCGCCGCATCACGGCTCCATGCGCTGCTATAAGTCCAACTGAAACAAAAGTGTGTGTCCTCGTGAGGAGCGGAGGAGGATTTGGGGTTGTGTACGACAACACGTGCCTCACGGCGGGCAGCGGGACGCGGGGTTCATTATATGTTTAGCCAGTGCTGGTTCATTATATGTTTAGCCAGTGCTCCGTTCATTTGTCACCGTGGAGAGAGCAGAGAGGACAGCTTAAGGAAAACGGTCGTCACTCAAGTGTCTGCGAACGCTCCGCGGAGCAGTGAGCATGTGTGAACGTAAATCACCGCTAATACGGAGGCCCTGTTAGGCCTTGGGTTCTTATAAACAGTGTGGTGTACAGTATAATTGATATGTATTCTCTCTCTCTCTCTCTCTCTCTACACAAACACAGTCCCACATATATAACAACTGACCCTGTGACCAGCATCTGTAAATCTGCTTTCCATTTTTCATATCCTGCTAGTTAACCCATTTTGGGGCGGGAACCCCTTTTGGTGTTTTAAACATTATGTTATAATTTGGCTATTGAAAAATAGCAGATCTACAAGCTCATATAGCGCACCACCGAGTGGCGTGCAGGTCTGCTATTTTTGAAAAATCGTAAAAATGTGGCGTACATCTTTGAATATCTATTCTTTCAAAGTGAATGTTTTTAAATCAGTTCTAAATGGGTTAATTTCACACGAGTTGAGGCATAGTTATGTGCCTATAGGAGCGCGCGTTTGTGTGTGCGTGTGTGCGTGCATGCGTTGTTGTGACACGCATGCGACCCCTTCGGCAAACCCATGTCACAATTTATTACGCGCCATTTCTCTCGCGATGCTCGCCATCGTTTACGGCAGCTGCCAGCGCGGTGCCGACGGGCCGGGCCTAAATACCCCTATCAGGAGAGTTGTTTTGCATATATTACAGGGTTAAGTGCAAACCAATCTGCGCTATCCAAACACGGCAATCCAAACAGAGCGTCGGGGACCCCCGCGCAGACCGATGGGTAACATACACGACCGGGGGCCCCCTCGGTGACCCCTCCTACCCAAACACACACACACACACACACACACACATATGCGCGCGCACTCGCATGCACGCACGCATGTTTGCATTAGCCCTATACTACTATACTTGTGAGGACAACAGCATTTCGGGATGCCGTTAGTGAAAGTAAATGCGACGCCGACAAACATTTTGTGTTGCATTTTCTTACACCCAATTTCCTTAATCTTTATCCCAGGCTGGCTTTATTTTATTTAATTTATTTATTTTCACCTTTAAAACAAAAAATATATATTTTAATTAAGACCTATAGCAGGGAAATGGTCCTCACAATTTATTCATTGTATTTCGCAAATCTGGAACTATACTTCTTGTTGTGGGGGACCTTTAGCCCTCACTAGTATAGTATAGTCACACACACACACACACACACACACACTTCTTTTTCACATAAACATACAGACATGCACTCCTCCCCCATCTCTCTCTCTCACACACACGCGCACACAGCCACACACACACACACACACACACACGCACACAGCCACACACACACACACACACACACGCACACAGCCACACACACACACACACACGCGCGCACACAGCCACACACACACACACACACACACGCACACAGCTCACGCTGATTGGCTCTGATTGGTTGTATAAAACACAGCGCTGACTTTTTGATTATATTGCTACACGGGTCACGCATGGATTGGCGCCCGGCCGTGCTGCAGATACCAGACACTAAGACACCGGGCCCTGTGACTGGCCCGGAGCGGGGCGTCTCGTCAGAACCAACCCCCCCCCCCCTCCCCCTCCCCCCCCCCCCCCATGCAGGCCCACGTTTCGGCACCACAGACAAGGACACGCGGAGGAAAAGCCACTGGTGTAAAAAGTAACTGAGTACATTCACTTAAGTACTGTATACTTAAAGGGATAGTTCAATGTTTTTTACTTAACCCATTCTGACCTGAGATCAGATTCTAAAAAGGTCTGTTTGAAAATGACAGTTTTCTGAAAAAGCTATGTTTCTATGTCAGTCGTTCTTCGATTTTTCTAAAATAGCAGACCTACAAGCTCATAGCGTGTAGATCTGCTATTTTTCAATAGCTAAAGCATGACATGATGCTAACACCAAAAGGGGTTCCCACGCACAATGGGTTAAGTACTGTACTTAAAGGGATAGTTCAATGTTTTTTTACTTAAGCTGTATGAAAAACTTGCCATTAATATAGTGGTTGCAACTCTTATTAATTGATTGCCCCGAGTCCCGTGGTGCAGAGCTCTGCTCTGGTTTTGGTGAAATATTAAGTATAGTTCCGGTCATTTTGTGGGGTGCTCTGCACAGGGGGCCACGTAGTAAAAGTAAATTAATTCACAAAACTAACGTAATTTGTATCGTTGACCTATTTCTAAATATTTAGCGCAACTTTCGTTCAACTTTGACCCCTCTGTCACATGGAACGATGTTTTGGGCGTAGTGATGTGGAACAAATGACATTAGTTTTGTGGATTAATTAACTTTTAATGTGTGCCCCCTTGTGTAAACCCCTAGTTGTTCCGGTCATTTTGTGGGGGGCACAAGGGGCCACTGTGCCCCCCCCCCCACAAAATGACCGGAACTACTTGATATTTCACCAAAACCAGAGCAGAACTCCCACCACGGGACTCGGGGCAATCAATTAATACAGTTGCAACCACTATATAAATGGCAAGTATTTCATACAGCTTAAGTTGAAAAAAACTGAACTATCCCTTTAAAGTACAACTGTGAGGCTTTGATTGATTGATTGATTGAAGTATTTATTAACAGTTTGCAGAATTACAGTAGTCGGAACCCATTTGATTTGGCGTTATAGGAACCCCTATAACGCCAAATCAACTGGGTTCAGATCTGAGCCGCGTCTCCTGAGGAAGGCGCGTCTGAAGCCTGCTATGTTTTTATGCTTTTATTGTTGTATGTTCTTTTGCCATTGTTTTACTGTTTGCTTGTGTTTCGAGGCTATGTTTTATGTCTGCCCTGTGAAGCACTTTGAGCTGCGTTTATGTATTAAAGGTGCTATATAAAGTTGACCTATACAAGCTCACACGTCTCTTAAATGATTTAAGAAATAGCCGGTACCTTTCTACTTTTGCTCGAGTCAAATGAATGAACGTTGAACAGGACATTCAGGTCTCTTTTACTCCTACTTTTACTGAAGTAAGAAAACACGAGTCTGGGCCTATATACGTCTTCCAGCGCGGCCTGCGTCCGTCCGTCCGTGCGGTTAGCGCGGGTTCACCGGTGTCGCGTGTCAGGAATGGTGAAGAAAGGCAGCGAGAGGGAAGACGTCGAGCGGCTCAGCGGATAAATTGTTTTGGCATCCTAAATGGAACACCTCCGTTGAGCAATCTATACAGTATGACCTCCCATGCAGGCGTGCACCTCCATCGGCCCCCCCAGCCCGCCGGCGGTGGGGGCGGATCAACGCGGGGAGCGAATGGGGGTTCGGATGTTCGCCTCCACCCCGCGGGAGAACAGTGCAGATAGGGCCTAATCCGGCAAGTCCTTGGCCAAAGCTGATTTCCCACGTTGCCCCCCCGTCCCCGTCCCCGTCCCCCGTCAGGTTGAATTACTAATTTAAGAGACAGGATCGCCCTCGTATCGCTTGACTTTCTGCCCCTCTTTCGGCGTTTTACCTCCTTTCTTTCTTCCTTTTCTTTTTGCATTGGTGATCCCATAAGCAATGGGCCCTCTCGCATTACCAGCATAATGTCGTGGTCTCTGTCGGGGGGGAAACCTTGCATGCGACGTCCAAAACTTTCTGGATTCAAATCAATTCAAAGCTATAGCAAAAAGTATAGCACGTCTATACAAACTCGAAACGCGACTCGCGCAGATCTTCTACTCTCGATCAAGTAGGGCATCGATTTACGGATAGCACAACAGGTCAGAATGTGGAGATAAGACGTTTTCTGCCCCAACCGCTTATCCGTAGTCGGGTCGCGGGGGCAACAGCTCCACCTGAGTGCTCCAGACTTCCCTCTCCAGAGCAACATTATAGTGACTTCCTCCTGGGGGGGTCCCGAGACGTTCCAAGGCCAGTGAGTCGATGTGTTTCCTCCAACTGTGCCTTGGTCTGCCCCGGGGTCTCCTCCCAGTGGGACGTGGTCCTTGGTCTGCCCCGGGGGGGGGTCCTCCCAGTGGGACGTGCGTCGAGAACCTCCCTATAGGGAGACGCCCCGAGAGGCATCCTAACCAGATGCCCGAGAGGAAAGGAGCCATCAGCTGGCTCCTTTCCAGGTGACATATATTTGACGTATAGATTCAACAGGACAAGAATTGACTTTTGAGTCAAAGACCAAGCTTTGGCTTCCCATCCAAAGAGGTGGATATTGATGCGGTGCTGCAGGGTGACTGCTCTGAACCCACCCAAATTGAGTGAAATGAGAGAGACACACACACACACACACACACACAGAGTGAGAGAGATGTGTATACAAACATCCTTTCAGTGGCGTGACGTTCGCAGAGGCGCGCTAGCTAGCTCGCTCGCAGCGATTTGTTTTGTCATGGCCATTGTGGCGAGAGCTGTCACGGGGGGGGGTGTGGGGGGGGGGGGGGGGGTGAGAAGAGAACCGGCATGACCACGTTGATTAGGCTAACCTTTTGGGCAGGGCTGTGGAAATACGCTGTCAGCTCATTACAAAAATACATAAGCCCTCACTTCCAATTACTCACTTAGCAACCGGAGATTAGACGGGTTAGCGGCTGCCAACACCAGCAGCCCCCTTCTTCTGGGGTCAGTGGAGATGACTGTAATCAAAAGGGGTTTTTCTTTAAGAGTTATTTGGGTTTCTGTATCCCCCCTCCGCCCCTTGTCCGCGGGACCATCTCTAAACACAGGCCCGTGGCCTCGCCTTCACCTCACCTGGAAACCCAAAAAAAAAGTCAAATATTGACATGTGTACACTGGTGCCTGAACTTCTATATAGTCAAAGAATGAAGAGTGGTTTCATAATAAATGTTACAGATACAGTCAACGGGAAGAATCTTCAACTATAGTCGAAATCAAAGTGATTTTGTGATCCAGTGTGAAACATACAATTCTAATCAATACATGATTGATTCCCTTAATAATGTGCAGATCAAAACAATATCAGCTAACATTCCAGAAAGTATTACGCACACCATAGTGACGGCAGGGAAATGTAAATATCAGGGAACTGTTACTTCTAGCAACAGCACATTGTGGAGCAGGCATTTAGCTGTGCAAAAGAAATGACATATAGTCACGTTATTTGTTCCATAATAAGTAAAAGGTTGAATAGTTTATGGCTTTACAGCCGAACCATGTTACAACTGAACTGAACTGTGTGTGTGTGTGTGTGTGTGTGTGTGTGTGTGTGTGTGTGTGTGTGTGTGTGTGTGTGTGTGTGTGTGTGTGTGTGTGTGTGTGTGTGTGTCAGAGAAGGTGGGGTTGTGTGATCTCGGCCCTCCCAAGGATGCCACATGAGCTCATGGAATATGACTACACCGGCGCGCACGCGCGCGCACACACACACACACACCACCCCTTAAATCAGAGAGAATAGCGTGAACTGAACTCTGTCTTGACCATGACTTGCAAATCAACGAGGAGTCTTGGCACGGGACTCCGCCACACACAGTCACACACACACACACACACACACACACACACACACACACACACACACACACACACACACACACACACACACAGTCACACACACACACACAGTCACACACACACTCAACACACACGTCCGTACCTGCTCCCACCACCCCCATAGCCCCTTGACAAAGCTCCCCTCTTCCTTCCAATAGGCCTACGGATCAAATCTGTTAATGCCTGACGGGCAGTGTAAACCGGCCGTCCGTCACAGGGGTCTCTGTGGCGGCTGTTATGACGGCTCGGGGAGGGGAGGGGGGGTCCGGAGCACAGAGCCAAGAGGGGGGGGGGGGGGGGGGAGGGGGGGCCTCGCGGAGACGCTGCTCTGATTGCGGCGGCGGGCTCCGGGTCCGTGTGTGTGTGTGTGTGTGTATACACACACGTCGGGGGGCGACCGCGGGGGGAAAACGATGACCACCAAAGAAAGATACTGCTGATACCGTCCGTCTGGGAACGCCATCAGGCAGAAAGCACTTTGTTTTACTGTCCCGACGTCGACATTTATTAAAAGAAATGTCTTCTAAATCCCGAGCGTTTTCTGAAAAACCTCATGATTCTGTATCAGTGGAGCTCAATATTTCATGTCAAGGATCATGCATTTGGCCCGCCCCGACCCCCATTTGAAAATATGTTGTTCCAGGGACCTCCCCATGAGGCAAAGATTTGAGTTGGAAGCGTTCATTCTGAAAGCATATATATATATTCAAAGATGTGCGCCACATTTTCACGATTTTTCAAAAATAGCAGATCTACAAGCTTGTAGATCTGCTGTTTTTCAATAGCTAAAGTATAACATTCCCATGCTTTCTGTTCTTGCTTAATGTAAGTCGCTCTGGATTAAGAGCGTCTGCTAAATGCCTAAATTGTAAATTGTAACATAGGCTAATGCTATGAACACCAAAAGGGGTTCCCGCCCAGAATGGATTAAAGCAGCACTTTTTTGTTTCATGAATTAAATGTAATTTGTTTTAAAAGGTCATGTCTCACCTGCTAGACACAGATTCTGACAATGTTTTACCAAAAGGTTCAATGTTCAATTTAACCCCTGGAGCAATCAGGTCCAACTCTGGGGTTGAAGAGAAAATAAGTTACATAATGCAAAGTAGCGATAATGTAATGTTACAAGAAACAAGCTGTAGCAACAAACAAAGCCTGTACTCTACTAAAAGTACTAAAATATTCGCATCAACATATTCGCAAAGTATACCAACGTAAAATTGTTCAAAAATAGGACTGATTTTTTAGCCTGTTTTTTTCCACTTGGTTAAAAACTGCAGCAGGTTAAAACAGGCTTTAAACTGCTGTCCGGGTGCGGAATGGAACAGCCTATCAGAGCATGTAGTTGACTCCATCACAGTCAATGGAACAGCCTATCAGAGCATGTAGTTGACTCCATCACAGTCAATGGAACAGCCTATCAGAGCATGTAGTTGACTCCATCACAGTCAATGGAACAGCCTATCAGAGCATGTAGTTGACTCCATCCCAGTAAACGGAACAGCCTATCAGAGCAGATAGTTGACTCCATCACAGTCAATGGAACAGCCTATCAGAGCATGTAATTGACGCAAACTAGATATGGGCAACTACCGCCCTGTTTCCATTCTATGTTCCACCACCTCAAAGGTCACAGAACCTCACCACTCAAACTACCAGAATCACTCAAACGCCGCAGAGATGACGTTTCCCACGATATTTATGTCTGTGTTCTATCATTTGCATACGAAAACACATTAACGAACAGGGACCCCATGGTTCTGTTCGGCACGATAGATCGAGCTGACCCAGGGGGTTCCGAGAGGGGCTAATATTTCCTTTAACTTCAACTCAAGTCATCACAAACAACAACAAACAATGTCCATGAACTGGCATGCAACTGGCATGATCTGTCACAAATAAACAGTTCTCTCTCTCACCGGCTGTCTCTCCGGCATTTATATGGCTGCACCGTTCTGCTCTGATGTTTCAGTGTGTGTTGCTCCTGCTTGGATTCACACTGCCGTTTCTCATGGAGGTTTGTGTAGGATTCCTCTTTCTTCCTCTCTTCCTGTGTTTGGAGGCCCTAATCTCAGGTGCAGTGAATGCACCGACGCTGATTAGTCAGGCAATTGGGGAGTGACTGAGTGACAATCAGCTGAGTGTCAGTGGCAATGAGTGTCAGTCCAGATTTAAACCCTTTTGCTCTCCATTTCTCCAAGTTGACTTCACACTTGATGTGATGTAAGCAACACAGCTGCAGCTAATCAAATTAAACAAAGGGTGTGTGTTCGATTTGAGTTGTGTCAATAGAGAGTATGCGAGTGACATCATCATCAAACCCGGAAGTTAAGCGGGAACGCCTACTGAGTGTCAAAAAAAGTACTTTCTGGCCATGACACATCCAAACAGAATAGTTGTAATTGATTCAATGAAACAACGTTAATAAACGACATTAAACTCACTTTGTCACTCACTTTGCCACTCGATTTGCCATTCACGTTATGCATGTGCATACCCTCTATACTGTACTAAAATCTAACACCATGCATTATTATTAATTTGTTTGTTTGGCGCCGCTGTATTGCCGATATAGTGCTTAAGTGGTTTATGTTTTGTATTAAGACATTCTGGGCGGGCACCCATTTTGGTGTCAGCATCATGTTATGCTTTAGCTATTGAAAAATAGCAGATCTACAAGCTCGTAGCGCGCCACCGAGTGGCGCGCTACGAGCTTGTAGGTCTGCTATTTTTGAAAAATCGAAGAACGACTGACATTTTTAGAATCTGATCTCAGGTCAGAATGGGTTCATCAGACCAGTGTGTGTCCAGTGGAAACCTCGTATGAATCTGATCTCAGTTCAGAATGGGTTAAGACATGTAGAGGTGTGAATGGTGACATGGGGCTGCTTTTGGGGAAAATTACATATAGTCTACTCTACACTCTGCAACAGTGTTCTCAACTAATCATCAGGGGACATTGCTACGGGCCAGACGATTTATTTTGTAAAACTTGCTGAATGACATTGTGGTGTCAGTGGTGGTGTCAGTGGTTTTACTTAATTTAAAGGTATCAATGCTGCAATGTAGAAATACTAATGTAGGCCTATACTTAATGTACCAAAAGGGAGAAAGTATTCACTATGCAGAATGTCCCTTTTCAAATAGCAGATCTATGACTATGTTATGGCTATTTATGGCTATGTTGTGGCTATTTTCAGAAATGTAGTTAGGACTGCTAATAGGGCTGAAGTGGCTAATGTATCTTTTATAATAATAAATTACTCTATTGATCTGAATACTACGTTCCCCCCCCCCCCCCCAATGGAAATATACTAGAAAACTGGGACGCATTATGACATTTTTTTTCCACAAATGAGTGAAAAATGGGGGTGACTTGAAAAATGGGGGTCGTCTTATAATCAGAGTCATCTTATATTCGGCACAATACGGTAATAACCCATTCTGACCTGAGATCAGATTCTAAAAATGTCAGTCGTTCTTCGATTTTTCAAAAATAGCAGACCTACAAGCTCGTATCGCGCCATACCTCAAATGTTTACTTAATTACAGTACCTAAGTAAAGGTTACTTTGCACCACTGACAACCAGTGTTCACCTCAGCCAATTGTCAGCGGACGTTGCAACAGGCGGAAACCATTTGTTTGTACAACTTGCTGAATGACATTGTGTGCATGCAGGTGACGCCATGTCCTGAAACTGGTAATTGCATAGACTTCCTAGAATGGGTATGCATGGTACTGTGGCAGCTACCCGTGTTGTTTTCGTCGACTAAAACTAAGACGAAAAATGTTCTTCTGTGGAGACTACCCTGCCCATCAAGAGGAACAAGACCTCTCACATGTCCAGATGTTCTGAGTTAGGGACACAGGACTGACTGTCAATGAACTTGGTGCAGGGCTGGACTGGGACAACAATTCGGCCCGGGCATTTTCGCGTGGATTTGGCACCAGACCGGCCGAACCACCACAACCAGCGCGCAGATAGCAGAAACTCTACCGCCCGCTCCGTCGAGGCACACACAAACAAACAAGCCCCTAATAATACCACCACTTTTACAGAACAACATAAATGATACAAACCAACAGACAACTACACAACCCCTTTGTAGAGGGTTTATTTGTCACTCACTGATACAGGTACAGTGACATTATCATGATGGCACTTTTTTTTACCCCATTCTGACCGGGCACCCATTTTGGTGTTGGCATCATGTCGTGCTTTAGCTATTGAAAAATAGCAGATCTACAAGCTCATATCGCGCCACCGAGTGGCGCGATACGAGCTTGTAGGTCTGCTATTTTTTGAAAAATCAAAGAGCGACTGACATTTTTAGAATCTGATCTCAGGTCAGAATGGGTTCGTCAGACCGGTGTGTGTCCGGCGGAAACCTCATATGAATCTGATCTCAGGTCAGAATGGGTTAAATCATGGCGGCCCCCTACGGTCGCGGCCCACGGGAAAAATGCCCGGTATGCCTTGTGGCCAGTCCAGCCCTGTCTTGGTGTGACAACAGCAGCAGACTAGAGACCCGTGGAAGCAGCTTGTGTCGCAGATCTCGAGGGCACTCGGAGGAGGATGATGATGACTGATGAACACTAATGGAGTATATCAGGGGTGGGACACTTTGACGATGGAGAGGGGGCCACTATATTTCCACACTCACTCCAGAGGGGCCACATTGCATATTATGTCGTAGAAAAAATAACAGACGAGTTTTGAGCTTGTATAGCGGCTATTTTTTTTGCTATATTTGAATTGAAATCCTGAATTATTTTTTATTGGAAATCCTGAAAAGTAACCTTTTTACACGTCACATGTGCCAGGCATTTACAGGGATTCACATTTTAATAATAACCATAATAACCAGGTTTATTTATTAATTTATTTGGGCACGTCAAATGCACAAAGCACATCGAGCATCATTGAAAAACAATTTCTATGCATTTTATCATCATTTTGTATTATCATTTCAAAGTTGCTAATTGTGGACTTGTATCACCTAAATTTGTTGCTATAAGTGTTACTTGGAAGGGTGTGTGGGGGGGGGGGGGGGGGGTGCTGCAAAAAAACTCGAAAAGTTGCTAAATCTATCAAATTATTAAGTTTACAAATCTGGCTAAATAACCATCTTTTCTGAGCCGTTATGGTTTCAACCTTAAGTTTGCATACTTAAATGTAGCAGTCTATGGCTAGGGCAAAAGCTTGACACACAAAAGGACTTCTTCACAGTATAGACGTATGTGCGTGACATCATCATCAAACCAGGAAGTTATGCAGGAACACGCCTACTGAGTGGCAAAAAAACTACTTTCTGGCCTCGATAGCCCCCAGACATCCACACAGAAAAGTCATATCTGATTGCATTAAACAACGTTAACTCACTTTGCATGTTGCTTTGCCACTCGATGTGCCATTCACTTTAAGCATGCGCATACCCTCTATTGTACAAAAAAAAGGTTCTCTTTACTTTGATCAAAAACTGTGTTGCTCCAAAGCTGCTTCACTTCACACTGCCAGCAAACCCCCCCCCCCCCCCCCCCAGACAATATGAGTTGCTAATCAACATGGCAAGGAGCATCCCATTGGCTAAGGCTCATTAATACAATTAACTCAGAACTCTACAGGTCATGTTAACCTCCTAATATAGGAAATAGAGCATGCACCTCCACTCTAGCCCAGGTGCTAGACAAAAGGCAGTACAAGAGAAAAAATAGAGTCTGCAACACTGGTATGAAAAACTCAGCTGCACTGGTTTATTTGACTCTCAAATAAACCTCCTAATATCACACAGGTGCATTGGATAGGACTCGTTAACCCCCACTATGGCCCTTACAACTGAATATAAGAAATTAATTCATTATATTTACGGCAAACAGTTGTTCTTTAGTGGAAGGTTCGATATGAAACATGCAATTATTGAATGAACATGCATTTATAACAGTTACTGTATTGGTGGCCTCAACTGTACTACAGCTTTAGTCCACAAGGGGTCAGGCTTGTCATGCCTAGGTGTCCATGTCACAAGAATTGGTTCTCTCTCTCTCTCTCTCTCTCTTTCTCTCTCTCTCTCTCTCTCTCTCTCTCTCTCTCTCTCTCTCTCTCTCTCTCTCTCTCCTCTCTCTCTCTCTCTCTCTCTCTCTAAAGGCCTGTGTTCAAGATGTTACTTGAGTTAAAGTCCAAACATATGGCATTAATATACTTAAAGTGCCAAAGTAAAAGTGCTCAGATTTAATAGTGCAAACTTTATTGCAAATAAACTATGGTGGCCACAATGTAGATCAGCTATTTTCAAATTAAAAGGACTTGTATTGTATGTTTTTGTACCATTTGGAAATAAAAACGCCTGGGTTTACTAGAGCTGTCAAATAATTGTAGGCCTACAAGGGTAAAAATCAGCCTACAATACTTGTCTCTGAGATTTCAATACTCAGTAAATACAGTAAAGTAAAAGTACCTCAAATTGTACTTAAGTACAGTACTTAAATGTACTTATGGTTATACTTTCCACCACTGATATTTTCAGGATTCAAATTCAAAGGGATCAAAAGCATATAATAGCAGATCTACAAGCTGAAAACGCCTTGCTTCGCGCCGCGTTTCCATCTTGCAGATCTGCTACGTTGGATGCATTTGAGTAGGGCGTCTATTCACGGGGAGAAAAAAGTAAATAAAGTTAAAATATGGAGATAATCAACGATAATCGACATCGACGATGTTCAGTGGTGTAAAGTAACTATAAGTACTTTTGCTTAAGTACAAGTTTGAGGTATCTGTACTTTACTTGAGTAAATGTACTTATGGTTATACACAGGTTATACGCAGGTTATACGCAGGTTGCGCACAGGTGGTGAAAAAACAACCGTGCTGTTTTCATGCTCAAGACGCACCCACAAACCCACCCAGGGTTTGAGGCAGCGGTGGCCGAACGGTTTGCGGAGCGGTCTTGATATCGTGAAGGTCGCTATAGTTCGTATCCCCGGACCGGCACGTTAAAATTACCACCGCTGAAGTGCCCTTGAGCAAGAAGGCATTGAACCCCTACCATGAAATGTTCTATGAGCAGGGCCTGGCTGTAAACAAGTTCTTGAGCTTAGTCCAGTTACCCTGGGTAAACATAGTACCTTTCCTTTCCTTTCCCACCCAGCCACCCACCCACCAACCCACACACATAGCTCCGTAAAGGGAGCGGTTGCACCACTCAAAAAAAGTGAGTACTTTGCATGTGAACAGAGGGGGTGGGAGGGAGGGAGCATGGGAGCTGCAGGAGAGACAAATCTAATGCAACAGTCAATTGGAATCCGCTCCGTGCATGTCGGCCCCTTATAACCGGATACAGCTGTTGCTGGGTGTACGTACGGGCCGGGGGGAAGCCAATGGAACACAGTTGTTGAAAGATAGGAAACGTTAAGCGCTTGCCCCCGTAAACTAAAATAGAGACACCGCGCCGGCCTCGTCCAAGTGCGAACGCTTGCAGTCAGTGACCTCCTTTGTTTTTTTTGTGATTTACAAAAATGATAATATTTTTTGCTGGACCATAATACGTAACATATCTGATCTGGTATTCCCAGGCTCTTGTTTTTTTTTTTTTTTTTATGTTTTTATGTTTTTATCTATTTTTTGTTTAGTTTTATTTATTCTAGGAGTTTTGCCGAGGTTCCGCATGGAAGTGTTTTTAAACAAAACAGACTAACACTATATGTGGTCCCCCAGGTCTCCTTGGCAGGGCTCCAGGGGTCCTCAGGGTTCCAGGGGGTCCTTGGCAGGGTTCCAGGGGGTCCTCAGGGTTCCAGGGGGTCCTTGGCAGGGTTCCAGGGGGTCCTCAGGGTTCCAGGGGGTCCTTGGCAGGGTTCCAGGGGGTCCTCAGGGTCCCAGGGGGTCCTCAGGGTTCCAGGGGGTCCTTGGCAGGGTCCCAGGGGGTCCTCAGGGTTCCAGGGGGTCCTTGGCAGGGTTCCAGGGGGTCCTCAGGGTTCGAGGGGGTCCTCAGCTAAATGTGTCGATATAAGACTTCGATATCACTTTTACAACTTTAACCATATAGGCAAAAAATATTTAGAATTATGCTTGAAGCATTTTAAGAATTATGAGGCACAACATATTTTCATATGGGTGTCCGACCGCGACAACTACACATTAGTTTGGGGGGGGGGGGGGGGGTCCTTGGCGTGAAAGCATATGCGGAAACTGAACAAACAAACAAACTAAAATGTTAAGTTTGTAGGTGTGAAGTGAGGAGGCGAGCGCTGCATGTTAGAATGCATTCCAAATCATGATCTGTGGGATACTGTGTGTTTTTTATTTGGGAGCAAATCCGTTCGTGTAATCATATGTTTTGTTTTTTAAAGATTACTCAACATTTGACATAATAATCCCACAGTAGATTTCTTTTCCCTTCCCTTCCCATAGCTGAGAGTTAAACAGCAAAACCCCGGGTTTAATACATTCTGACCTGAGATCAGATTCATACGAGGTTTCCGCCGGACACACACTGGTCTGATGAACCCATTCTGACCTGAGATCGGATCCTAGAAATGTCAGTCGCTCTTCGATTTTTTCAAAAATAGCAGACCTACAAGCTCGTATCGCGCCACTCGGTGGCGCGATATGAGCTTGTAGATCTGCTATTTTTAAATAGCTAAAGCATAACATGATGCTGACACCAAAATGGGTGCCCGTTCAGAATGGGTTAATACATTCCGGACGGGAACCCCTTTTGATGTTTGTAAGCATTTATGTT